>NW_008602597.1:0-18735 GCF_000691845.1 Merops nubicus | reverse complement strand
GACTTCAGGAAGACATATGCTTTTATTATCAGTTTGACTTGAGGATAGGGAAGAGCAGAGAAGAGTCATATCTGTACCTTACCTCTCCTTTTTGTACTTCTCTGAGTTTTTGGCAAATATTCTGGGTTTGGACTCCACACAGAGGAAAGGAGTCTTTTCCATATTGATGAAAACATAGAGGAGAAAATTGATATAGTTCTTCAGGACTGATGGGAAAAGGAAGATCAAAGAATGTTGTTAAATTATAATATAGACCTTGTAGAAAATAGAGGATGCTGGAAAATACTGACAGTCTAGCTGGCATTTAATGAAGGATAATATTTTCCATTACAGGAAACGTAAAGCACTGGAAAACATTTTAAAGAACTATAATTTAAAATTTTGGTTTTAGTGGGAAATATCCCTGCTCAAATTGTATTCATGATACAATCGCAGAAATATGGGAACATAAGTTCCCTTTAAAATTTTGGCCTTTCTTGAGCATATACTTTTTAATATTATTCTTTTATATTGTATTAACTTTCTGTTTCCTTTGCAGGGAAAAAAACATTCCTCTCTGTGTTTCCACTCCCCTCCCAATTCTCGTCTTTTAATGAGATATTTGACTGAAACAGCATCCTCTGTTTTACCCTCCTAAATTTTTCTGTTCTCTGTGTTCCTGTTTATGGCAACATATAGCAAAACACCTTTGTTAAACTTAACAACTCTCAAATCAGCATTTTAACTGTAATTTCTGTCACCTTTAAATCTCTAGAGTATATATTCTTTTTCATTTATATCACCTTAGTTTTCTCCAATTATTTCCTGATTGTCCAATTTATTTAGTTTATTCTTCTGCTGTTTTTCTCCATAGCTTCAAAGATTACAGTGACCAAACACCACTAAGTAGTGTATGTCATTATCCTGTCTGTGCTGATGGAATGGTTCTTTCTCAGTCAGACTCTCCAGAAGACCCTTTTTCAGAGATACTTCAGGCTATGTTTAATCTTATTTTAGGCCACTAACTAAGCAGCCGATTTCAATGTTCCTTGTATGGGGCATATGCAGAATTTAGGCTCTTAAATGTTGGCACATCTTATTTCAAGATCTAAATGAAGGCAGTGTTACTACCACACCTCCGTTTTCTATTTCCAATTCGACGTTCTCCCTGTCTCTCTCTCTATTTCTTCAGAATACCCACCATATATCCCTGTCTTCCACCTCTAATTGGTACTTATTTAATTTTGGCAACTATGCTGTTTTCTGAGTTTGAAACAAGTGAGTTTGTTTTTTCTGTAATTCCATCATTGCCCCTGCTGGGTCAGCTTTCTATTTCTGGTTATTTTCTGTCTGCAATGTGAACACTATGGAAGGTTATACTTTGAATTTCCCAGATTGGACAGATACTGTGGTCTGTACATCAGCTGCTAAGCAATGAGCTGTATTTTAGATTGTTATACAAATGCAGATTTCCTGTTAGAGCTGCAACCTTTTGATAGGAAAGCTCAGTTTATGAAGAAATCTGCTTTCCAAAGAAATATTCTTTAAAGTAGAGGTAGATGGTTCAGATATTCTGATTTAATTCCAATTCAGCCACAAAACATAGACTTTTTTATGAGTATACAATTTTCTAAATAAATTATCTGTGCTGAAATTAAAATTTTCAGATGCATTGCTTCCCAAATTAAAAGAGAGATTTTGTGTACCATTGAAGATGCATGTTGAGCTGAATATTAACTAGAAAGAGGTCAGAAACCACACAAATTACAACACTGAGAAATTTGGCAGCAGCAGTTTCCAATTTAAATTGCTTAGCTTCTTGTCAAAGTCAAACTTGTGGTAAGAGGAAGATGAGGCCAGGTAGAATAAATCAGATTACCAAAGCAACTCCAATTTCTATGACTGCTGATGGGATTAAATGTACAGGTCTCTCACAGAAGGTGACTCTTAGGTCCTCTGGAGAAGGTCTAATTTACAATTACATTGTTCAGATCAAACTACTACCATCAAAACAAGTGAAGGTGCTGTAATGTGGATGTAGGGTTCACACAGTACAATATTCTAGTAATGAAAAACAAGAAACTTATTTTTTCATAGCGTAAAGCTCTGTGGCTCTACTAGTAAACTGGTTTTCTATTCCCAGCTCTAACAGTGATATCTATGAGATTTTTGAAAACTTCTTGATCTCTTTTCCTAGAATTTCATTACTTGGGAAGAGATGAAAAAATCTTTACTGTTGTACTGCAAAGTTTAGAGTTATCTACACAGAACAACTGTGTAAAGATCCTTGAGCTAGTGGAAATCTGAGCCAGTCATTCCCTGTGATATACTGAATAGCTGTGTGTGATTAGCAGCAGTCTAACCACTATTAAATGGCAGTTTGGCAGAGGCTGGGTCTGGACTCTAACAATAGCAATGGTTATCTTAGATGAAGGCCTTTAGACATGTGGACATTGCATTGCTCCAGCATATGTGGGCTGTACAAGCCCACCTCTGAAGCTGTGCTGTAAATTTGGTCCTAGTCTATTATAGGAAAACTCCAAAGCTTACACAAAGTCACTGGTTACACCCTGTATATCTGACTTGCCTCTCCTACCTGCTCCAGCTGAAACATGCTATACACTATCCCTGTTCCTCCTAATCTTGTTGTAAGTATTACATCTTTTCAAATGCAAAACTTACATAATCTCAGTGGCGCAGAACTTCCACGGGCACAGCGGGACCAAAAGTTCTGTCAGATCAAAATTACCTGTATGTGTTTCACAAGACAAATAACTCTTTCAGATTCAAAAGTATTTCAGATAAGACTCTAAATTGCCTGAAATTTACTCACTAAAAATTGCGGAATATTGTTAACCCACTGTGAGCACAGCTAAATCCTGATAAAAAGTCATTGCTAAAAGCTCAGTGATTACTGCATTTTATTTATAAGGAAGGCAGTTTTTGCACAAGCATGAGCTTGGTGAGAATTAAAAATTCATTTTAAATAGGAAATTGAATTTCAAACTGACTAAATCAAATGCTGTAGAAAATGCTTGCTCCCTTTTCTTAGGAGTCATAAAAGTGCACAAGTATTTCAAACAGCTTGACATGTGTATTACATAAGCAGACAGCAATTCAGCTGCTTGGAGAATATAAAAAACAACTTTGACCTCACACTGGAGTCATGCTTCAAAAGACTGATTATTCATATGAGGAAAATTGCTCAAAAACAACTGCTTGAAAATATTCTCAGAAAAAGAATAGATATATTGTTCTGAGGCAATAATATAATTATGATATAACAAACTGGATTTTTTTTTTTGTTCCTAAGGCTTTTTCTTTTTTTCACAATAAGTGTTTCATCTGCTACTATTTGAAATATTTTATCATTCCAAATGTTTCCCTTGTTTGCTCAGAGTATTTGTGAGCTTGTTTGAATGTAGTTCTTCAAGAAAATTGAGAGTTGCAAGCCATTGCTCTCTATCTGCCAATGAAAGAGTTTCAAGTAATATTGCCCCTTGTTATGTTAGGTCAGAAAATATGCAACTGTAGGATTAAAGAAGAGTTCTGTTAGTAGAAAATAGTCTAAAAGTGTACACAAGAGAAAAACTGTCATTCGATAAATGTTCAAAATATTCTTGATATAAGACTAAACAACATAAATTCTGGATTTAATGTAATGTTTTCTCTCTGAAGGAAGATGCCCAGTCATCTGGTTGAGGGGCTGAGGCAAGTTCAGGAAATCTAGGTTCAATTCACAAGACTGCTACTGTTTTCCTCTGTGGTGCTGGTTAGATAGCTCAGGTCCCCTTCGTGAAATCACTTATTGAAAACTTTAATTTCACTACTGTGAGCAGTCCTGAGTTTTCAACGGGTCAGACTGTAGCCTAGTTAAATGTTAAAGACCAAGGTCAAGTTACTTCAGGTCTCCTCTGTTAATTGTGGATACCAATTGTTCGCTTTGTCCTACCCATTTCCACCTTGCCCCCTTAGCTTGCCAAGTCTGTGGATACAGTACTGGGCTTACACTTCTCTATATAAACAGATTAAGATAACTCAACCTTACTGATGCACTTGAAGCAGCACATCTCCCAGACTGTGCTCAGTTGTTAAAGCACTTAAAAATGAAGCGGGCTCCAGCCTTCTCTCCATGCTCTGAAACAAATTGGGGTGAAAAGACACATAACCCCAAAAGCATGTTTCCAAATGGACCTTTTGGGGACTTTCAGTAAGTGCTTGTGCAGCTCCTAGCATGGCAGAACATACACTGTCATCACGGATCTCTATGCACTAGCACAAATAAATGCTGTTTTCTGCTATAAGCAGTATATTATTAAAAACAAGTTTCCTTTCCTTTTACATCTGCTGATACAAATGCCTTGGTACCAATGTAAATGTGGAAGGAAAAGGTCAGTTATTTAATTTTATTTCCAAGCCAACAGACCTGCTGCAATAACTGACATATATGTGCTGATCTCCTTACCTCTGTTTTATCTGGATTATTTAATGTAATATTGTATATATATATAAAGGCTACATTCCTTCCCCTCCATCCCCCCTCCCACCCCCTGCCCCCACAGGCTGCTACTTCAGTAGCAGAATTCAGCTTCGTAGTTTGAGAGTTGCAAGGCTGAAAGATAGTCCACTTCCATGTGGAGGACTCATCAACCAGCAGAATACTTGAGGTCAAGGAAGGAATGAAGAGCAGTACTCCTTAAGTTCATGTTATTCTTAAGTGTTCTGGCCTGTGTCAGTAAATTCCCATAAACCAGCTGAAAATAATGTCTGTGATAGTTTCTGATAAAAAAATGCCTATCACTTTGCTGTTCACCTTATGGTGTTTTTAGTAGCTTTTCTGCTTTCGCAACTTCAGCATAATTCTGATTTTTGCAGTTTTGCACATGCCTGTTGAACTCCTGGAACGCAGAGAGGACAATATTGTTTTTGTGGAGGGTGGTTCCCAGGAAACTGCTGCATTATCAAGCTAAGCTTCAGTCCATAAGCAAATCCTGTAACTTGAGTTACAAGATCTGGCTCATACCTGAGTAATCTGGGTTGATTTTTCCTTCGAATCCTCCTTCATGGTACTTTACAGTGGTCATAATTCCCTCCTAGAGGTGTGTTTTTTTACATAGATTATTAACTAACTCAAACTAAAAATTTGTCTCGTATTTCACATGAGAGGTTTCTGGATGTCAGGGATTAGGGCTGAGCTCGTCACCAGACAAATGGCAAATGCTCTCTATTAATCCCTCTCCCTTTGAATTAGAAGTCCAATGTGCTTTCCCTGTGAAGGAAGCCAGAGATTTCAACAGAAACAGAGCAAGAAAAAAATAGTTTAAAAAATCTGTGTTTTCCAAGCTAGCTGTAATTCACCTTAATTATCTGGTCACATGGCTCTGGACAGTGACATGCCATTCTCTCACACATTAAACTGATGTAATTTACCTGGAGCTTTTTGTATGTATCTTAGTTCTATAATTACAGAATCACAGTTCAATGGGCTTCTTCTTGTCAAAATTGAGCTATTCTTTCTCTACCTTACATTTTTCAAATACTTTTTAAACATAGGGAAGGAATTTTGCACCCCCAATCAAAATAAGCCAGTCAGCAGAATTGTTACAATTTCCATCTCTTAATAAATCACACAGAGTTAAATTAGATTAATGAATTCCAGAGTAGTTATGCATTTATGTTCTCCATTTCCACAATAGAAGTTTCAACCCAATAGGAAAATCTGAGCTCTATAATAGTCACCTGCTGAATTTCATTTCAGGCAGAACTCAATTGTTTATGTCTGCTAGTCTCAGAGTAGGAAAAAAATTAACCTTAATACAATATTAACCTAAGCTTACTCCCTCATTCACTCCTCTTTGTCTTGAGCTAAACAGCCAAAAATTAATTTTCATTCTCTAAATTCAACACTGGTCTCTATTTATTACACAGCATATCTCCCTACAAACAGAGATCAGACAGGAACCATAAAAAATATCACACCTATTGACTTACGAAAGCTAAGGTTAGGACTGTAAATCTTGAAAACTCTCCATCAAGAGACACACAATGTCACCTTGTATGTAAGACGCATAGCGCGACCACTTGCTTGTGCCAGTGGTCATCTCCCCATTTTGTATTAGCTCGGCATCCCATTAACTTGATTATTTAACTTAGGCATTTTGATGAGCAATGCTCCTCTTCTCCAAAGGCTGACAGTGCTAGGACCTTTTCCCCAGAGCCAAGGGGAAGGCTGCTCCAAGAGCTCTTTGCCAGGGATAGGGATGCTGAAAATGAAGCAATGGAGTCCCACCCTTCCCCTGTGCTGAGTAGGGGGCTGAGGAATGCAGTCTGGTTCATTCCACAGCTAAGGTCTCCAAGTTCACAGCATAATGTGCTGCAGTCATGTCCCTAAACTGGCTTCCTATCAGACCTTAAAATGAAACAGTATGCTTTTTCCCTTCAGTGCTAGCTTTGCCAGAAAGGAGTTTTTAATTTTAAAAGCAAAAGCGTGTGTATGGGTAGAAATATCAGAAAAAAATATCATCTGTGACCTGATACCTGTGTGTCAGGAATGATTAGTGTTGCTGAGGGTGCATAAACATATGTACCAATTAATTCAGCAGCATCACATTTTCTTCTGTTGATTGCAAATGTTGAGTGGTTACTTTTAATCCAAAAGCAATAAATTTGTACTGACTTCTTAATCTGATCTGTAAACTGAGCTTTTTGGTTTCATCAATCACAGATTTATTGCACTTATGACAGAAAACAGCCAATGTTCAATACTGCTTGTTTTTAATGTATTGCATCTTTCAATTCTTACTTTTACTATGTTTCAGTTTACTTAAATTCCTTCTGCAGACAAATTAAAACCAGTAATGATCATCTTTGAAGTTTTAAATCTGTTCCTTCAAAATTTTCTACCCACTCCCCCCCCTCAGGTTTTCCACTTGGGATGCATATATAGCACCAATATATTTCAGATTGTGCACTACTAGTTGAATCTCAGAATGTGTTTAAACTCACTATGTACAGTTCTTACGTTGGTCAAATTCAACATTTTACTCTGCCAGAAAATGCCAGGTGGTAGGAGAGAATAATTTTAGGTACTTTCTTAACTGTGCACCAGATGGTGATAACACAAATGATAATATCAAACAAATATTAACTTGTTTCTAACCCCTGCTTCCACATGCTATAGATGCAAAAGGCCATTCATTAAAAGTGCTTGCCAGACACTGTGCAATGTAGAACAGACATTCCAGCAAAAAATCTGGTCCCTGGTACTCTAGTTGAAATTCCCCAATAAGAATGGAAAAGGCAGTGGAAAAATACCTACTATTAATGTTTTGTGGTTATGATTTAAAGTGAACCATGTTGAGAACTTCACAGTTTACTCTCAGTAGCCTTAACAGATCCTCTTTGGTCTTATGTATGCTATATGTCTCAGCAGGGTTCTCTTACATTTCCAGATACTAAACCACAATGACTACATTAGATCATGATACTGGGAAATCCTCTCCTTGGCTGATTTGCTAGAGTTTGTAATGAAATTAGTGTAAGGATGACTACAGAGAATTGAAAAGACTGCTCACAATGTTTTAGTAATTTTTGATGGCTGGTTTCTCATCTAGTGTACACTACGTTAGAATTGTTAGCAAATGAAATTATATCAGTTTAGGTCAGCTCAACATATGGTCCAGTATCTCACTCAGCATATGTCTCCTGTCTAAGGCATCATTTCTGTGAAGGAAATTAAAGTAGTGAGTGAGCTTTAAAGGGATAGTTCATTACTCTTTCAAATGAATGTGCTATCTAATAACATTGCAATTAAAGGCTGTATCGTTAAGACTTACTTGGCTAGATGGGTATTTGTAAATTCCTTAGCTGTGAAACATCACAGAAACCCAGTAAATACAAACCTATGAAAGCAATTATCTAAAATAAAGAAAAACAACTCCTTCCTCCCTTTACCCTCCAATAAAAGGAGTGGCTGGATCTTTCTACTTGTTGTGGAAATGAATAAAATATAGGTGCCTTCTGTCTTAATTTCCCCTGCACATTTCTGGGTCCTGACATTTTCTTTCCCTCAGCAAAATAAGACCTGATATTGTGGCCTCTTCAATGCTGCATTACATGTGTTAAGAAAGAATATTGGAGTACCTCAGAAATTGTATTGGGATAAAGTCACCCAAATTGCAATGTCAGAATGGTTTGCCTATAGTTTGAATACGAGAGTGATCCATTCCAAATGCTCTGGAGAAATATTTTGTTGTTCAGCCCCCTCTTCCTTCCCCCTCAGCTCCTCCTCCAGGCTTCCTCAGGTTATTTCTAGTTTACTTTTAATGGAAATTCCTTCTGATCCCGATCTGGTGCTTGATGAATTCAACCTTTTACGTGTATCAATCATACTAGCCATTAATCCAGTTTATGGAAGGCTGGGAAGAATAGAAAGAAACTAATGCATATAGAGATCAGTAGAATCACAACACTGTGATCAAAATCCACCCCCAAATGGGAGCAATTAAACAGCATTCTGACTCTGGCAACTGAGAGGCTTTTAAATATCTTACTGCTTCTTGCCTAAGTTGGAGCCAATGTTCAAGATCTTCTAGACTCATCAAATTACAGGTTATAGTTCTGATTCCAAGGTCTGCCTGGCAATTTCTCCTCACTGCTCATGTAGTCAAGGTCTCATAGGTATTAAAGGCCTCTGGCTGATCTCTCCTTGAGCATGCTTAGTTTACCTGTCTGCCTTTATAAGAAGTCCTCATATCTGATCTCTCTCATAGCCAAATAAAGTGTCCAGACAGAAAGCCATCAGTACCATCTTGTGGTCCTGGCATCACCAAACATTCTAGTGCTGTCATGGCACAAAAGCTGGAAGACGAATCCTTGCAAAATCAAACAGGCAACACATAAAAGCCACACTCTGAATATGGAACTGACTTTGACCTGCAGTCCTATTAATGCTGTGTTCCGCAGCTTCTTTACATAAAAACTGACATATTTCAAAATAATAAGAGGCTAATTATACCAATAAAGAAATACAGTTGGCATTTTCCCTGCATAGTCATCGGACCCCTCATTCCATTTATTTCTGGTATCATACATTAATCTTTTATTTTTGCACAGTTCTGCAACTCAGTTCAGAGGATGTGTGTGCTACTTTCCATTGTTTTGCATTTGAAAGTCAAAAGCATTGGTCTCATGTCGGCCTAAGCACAAGATTTGTGAAGAATTTCATGGGATAAATTGTTCTGCAGGATATGTGTCCTCTAAGCTAAACAGTTTTGTCAGTAAACGATATTATGCCTTTTAGGAGGTTTATTCCAATGTTCCAGGTCAGCCTCAGGGCATAGGATGAAAATTAAATAGCACAGGGAAATAATTTACACCCATGCTCGTAAGAGGTTTTGTGATACCCCTTTCACAATTTCACACTGATAGCTCTTTTTTGAGTTGGTGGAAATCACAAACCAGCACACCACTGGAATCGGACAGCAATTTCAGGAGTGGGGTTTAGCACAAATATTATATCAAAATCCCTATCAATTTACATTATAGGCTTTTATGTAGCTATACCAAAATTTTCTCAGATAAATGGAAAAATCTTTAAACTTTGTGCAGAATGATGAAAAAGAAAAAAAAAATGTTGTCATGAATCTTAATGAAGCCTTCTAGGATAGTGATTTCTCCCAGCTCAGTGTATTCCTGCAAAATGTGATCCAGCAGGATGTGGTTTTCATCCACATAGCACTCAGGAGGTGCTAAGGAGGAAACCTGTCTCCTTTGATATGCCAACAAGATGATGTGTGCCATCTATGTATAATTATTTATATTTTTTTTCCCAAAACCCCACTTCTGGGAGACTTGCAAGATCCCAACAACTCAGAGTTGAATATTGAATCGGTAGAAACTGTGTAACATGTCTGCTGATTTCAGCTGAAATGCAATGTCTCACAAAACTCCAGATAATTACAGGGAGCACAGATCAGCATGATTCAGTTCAGGAGAGCTTAACATACCGTGGTCAAACAAAAGATACTTTTTCACAAGGTAATAGGAATCCTTTTCCTTAAACTACTCAGTATGCCATATGGCAGCTGTTCATGACTCATCTTCATTGCTTCACTAACTATTCTTATCAGTTGAGAAGGCATCAGGATTTTACAAAGGATTCCTCCAGAGCCATTTGGAAAGAAGGAAAATCTTTCATCTTGCTCTCCGGACCAACAGTTTACCTGGTCAGCTAACATGCTCACTCTTATGCTTTCTTTACTTTATCATAGGGAGCTAATTTTCTTGAGAAAATAAAAATACCCTTCAAGTTGATGACTGAAGCAAACTCATAACTCCCACTTTTTTTTTTTTTTTTGTTGGTACTCACAAAACTGCTGAACTTCTTGTTAAAATGGAGGACTTACGTTTCCCTCCCCCTGCCCCCTCTTAACTTGCTCGTAATTATTTTCTTCTCTGAAAGAAAGGGGGAAAGGATTTGCTTCCAAAGCAAGTGAAGTTGAATAGGAAAACTAACTGGAGTAACTGTAGTGGTATTCTTCAGTAATAACCTCAGCGTACCCCCACCCGCCTGGGAACACTATATCACAGAATATATATTACTTTACTCCAGAATAATTAGTGAGCTTTCAAAGCAAAGTAATTCTTCTTCATAGGAGTAAGGGAGAGTGAGGGAGTGCAAGCCACTTTTATGCTGGGTTAGAATTTCCCAGCAGCTGTTCCATGCTGCCCAATAGAGAAAAGAAGCCTGGAGAAAAATATGCCTTTCTGGGGTTCAGAAAGGACAAAATCTGATCGTTACAGAGGATGGATAAGAAGCAGTTAAAAATGAGAAGAGAAAACCACCCAACTTCATCATACATCGCTCTTACATAAAGACTTCTTATCGACACAGCCCAGGACCAGCTGTTGCCTAAAATAAGTACTATGCCTTTATCAATAATCCCAAACTGCAAGACCAACTCAAAACCCCTTTGGAAGAGAAACACATGTATTATGTAAGGCTCAGATAACACACCAGTGTTTAATTTGAGCCAATGCGAGTTTTTGAAGTGTGCGCAAAAGTAGAGATGCTAACAAAATATGTTAAAATACTTTCCTTGGTTAGTTTTGAATGGAATCCATCACCACATTTTTTTTTCTGCACGAGATATTTAAATTTCAGTTAAAACAGTAGACAATTTTTTTTTATAAAAGTAATGATATTAATGAAAACTTTGTGAAAAGTTTTGGGGAAAAATTTATTCTCCCTTTTCTTTATTCCCACTAAAATTTGCAGCCAAAAAAACCCCCAACCTATCAATGCATGAAAAAGACTTCTGTGAAAAGCTTGTTTAATTTTATCACAGGAGTAAAGTTTGCAGATATATTGTAAGAAACCTAGTTTCTGTGCAAGAATGAGGCTTGAAGAAAATGGTCCCTCAAATGTATTTTCTCACTCTTCCTGATTCACTGGTAACTTTGAAACTCAAAACTGGTTTCAGTTTTATCGCGCCATAGAGACTAATTTTCATGGTCTCTCACATGAGTACATTATTAACTACAGGTTAAATTTTAAAGAGTGGTAAAACAATCTCTCTCATGACAGTTTATCCTCTTCAGGAGCAAGTAGCCTGCATAGACACAGATATTAAGAGAAACACCATAATTAATCACTGATGACAGGGTACTAATCAGATTATATTGTCTGATCCCATTTTCTAATCACAAGAAGCTGTGATGGAAAGAAGAACAGATCACATGTTCTAATTCCTACCCATGGATTTGCCATGAAAGGCACTGAAATAGGACAAAACATGGCAAAATACAAAATAATCTAGATTTTAAAGGTTTATTTGAAGTGCAAGAAATGTATAAAGACTATACAGTGGAAACACCTTTATTATTTTATTTCCAGCACTCTCCCTCTTTGGATGGAAAAAGGTGGTGATTGTGGTAATGGTGGTGGTGGTGTTGAGACGGAATGAAATGAAAAATAGAAGGAGAACCTTCTAGCGTGGAATTTATTCATCAAATATTCAAATATCCTGTCTATTTCAACCATTAGGAAGTTATTTTTGAGAGGTGATATTTTTACTGTTGATTATCTTGACAGTTTTCTTATGAAATACATGGATTTGCTATGAGGTGCACATTGTTTCATGAAGATTTCTGTTTTTGTCAAAAATATTTCATCCTTCAAATCTTTTATTTAGTAAAATATCTCAACTGTCTGTAACTCCAAGACAGCCAAAGTATCACACTGAAAGTGTGATGAGTACCTTTATTTTCTCCCCAGTTTAAAGCCAGCTGTTTCAGCATGCCATTCAATGGGCATTGTACGAGCTTAACACAGCCAGCTACTTGGTAATAACTTACCACTTGATCTGCCAACAGTGAAAATCTGGATACTTTATACTTAAAAAACCCCCAAACTTTACACAGTGAAATCTGAAGCATTTTTTTTTTTTTTTTTACTGTGTACTTAAAACAAAGTCATGCCAAAAAGGAAGTCAGGAAGTTGAAGCTGTGCGTGTGGATTAGTATTTCAGACTGCCTCACATGTAGGATCTGAAACACCTTATAAAGCAAGTTGGCTCAGCTGTTCTCAGTGAGTGGGCTCCACATTGCCTGAAGTTAACTCTCTTGTCCCCTCTAACAGAAGTTTGGTATGTTTGGAAAGATATTAGAAGAACACCCATGAGAAACAATTTTACTCTCTACATGATGAAGTGAATGCAAATCATGTAGTAGGAAAAATGTAATTCACACAGTAAGAATTTCAGCCTTAATGTGCTACCTGGAACAGATACTCCTTATCTGAAGAATCATCTCTGTGGAAAGGTGTCCCTGTGGCCAGGCTGTGCCATAAAAAGACAACTTTCTCAAAACTCAAGCCTGCAGAGATAGCTATATGAAGAAGATATGCTGGTACTTGTAGCCCTGTGCACAGGTGGCACCTTACGGAAGTAGCCACAGGGTCATCACTCTTCTGTATTCCTTAGTCACTGCAATGGCTTTATCCACTGCATGCCTACAAAACAGGCTGTGATGGCATGAGCCATCACCTTGCTTCAGTCTGCTGTAGTTTCCTACTATCCTCTTGCTGTTGTAAACCTCTTGCTGCTGCAAAAAGTGTCCTTGCCTGCTGCTGTGACACAGGCAGTCAAAAGCTTCTCTGTGACATATATTGCTTAGCTGCCCTCAGCCCAGGATGTGCATGTTTTGGCAACCAATATGTTTCAAGTCTCTGTTCTTGCACTCAGAATTTTTTACTGAAATTTTCATCTCACTGGTGCTGGTATTAAACCAAACTCAACTGGGTTATGACTCATGGCACGTAAGATACCTTCGTGATTGGATGAATTACTCTGTGGCTTTGACTAACTGCCTGCTTTTTGAAAGCTTAAGTTAGGCAGCGAACAAAATTGCAGGTGAATTTACAGAAGCCCCTGTTGAGAGTAGCATCTGCATTTTTGATAATGTTTCAGGACTAATGAAAAGGTCACAGGAGTGAATACTCCTTCTAAAGTTATGTTCCCAGTGGAGATTATTCACTAGCCATTTGATCAAGTCTCAGCTACTTACTATTGCACAGCATAGTGCCATCATTTCTGGAGGTGTTCATTATCTACAATTCATTTGAACAAGCCAGAAATATTTCTGTTCTCTGCCATCGTGCCTGGTAGTGTCATTAACCAACACAGCATCACCAAACGAGTCAACGGCCATACCACAGCAGCACTCCTGGAAGCACTTTTCTCATTCTCACTTCTCTGGGCAATCACAGATGACAGCAAAGCCAACCATTATTTAAAAGATCACCATCAGTAAAAACATAAATGTGCTTCTGGCTACAGTTTTCCAAAACCTGTGCAGGCTGCTTAAAATAAGGTTCACATAACCTCCCTTCCCTTTTGATGACTTTTTTCCCAATGTGCTCACATGGTTTTCCATCTTTGGTGCCATACACAGCATGGCAATGACTCACATCCCATAGTCTCAGAAGAGTTAAATTTGCTCAGTTTTGGACAGTTTCAGCACCTCCCACAATGGTAACACTATACTGAAATATCCTCAGACAGGTAACTTTAAATATTATGGTACAGTATTACATAATAAGTCACATCCTTCTCATTTTATTATTCCATAGTTAAGCATATGATGTCAGAAGTAGTAATTTAGGAAGCAAAAAATACTTCACTGCTGCAGCAATGAGTTAAAATATGACTAGCTTGGAAAATTCACAAACAAAATTGACACACCTGTCTTTACTGTATCAGATGCAATTCTTTAATTATATAATGCTTTTGCACTATTCAGTATCTTAATTTACTTTCACAACTACTATTCTCTTAGCAATCCTTCATCATAAATATATATGCATATATAAGCACACATTGGGTCAACATGAGGACATTTTGGCTAAAACATCCAGGGCAACAAGTCCTGTTTTGGCTTTGTTGTTTGGTCTAGTACAGGAGGGCAAAAGGTGCTGAAACAGAGGAAATATCCATTTTGAAGAGGGTTTACAAAGAAACTTATAACCTGTTGAAGATGAGGTATACAATGTTTTCTAGGCAGAAACCAAGCAGAGGAGAGATAAAAAGAATTTACTGGAGAAATTCTCAAAGGCGTCTCCACCACGCCTCTCAGATCTAGTGGCATCCACAGTCAATTAAATGAAGCCTACAAAACCATTTTGTGAAGACATATATTTATACTTGGTCAGTGTTACTACCTGATGACACACAGTCAAGTTTCAAACATCTGCCCATAGAGTGGTTTTATTAGACAGGTTGTATAAAAAATGTGTGATTTTCATTTCCCTGTGGGTCATGAAAATGTGACTTTAAAAGTGGCCAATATCTTCAATTCTACCTGTCAAATTAACATGGACTAGTTTGAAGAAACCCTCTCCATACTGTAGTCAGCATTCTTTGTCAGTCAGAAACCTTGACTTGACTGGCATTTGCTGCAGCTGGATGCTGCACTGAAGGGCTTGGGATGAAAGGAGGGGCTGCTCAGCTGCTACTTTGCTGTATGAGCCTAGAACCCCTACAGCCCATTTGGTGGCACGAGGGTGAGAAGGATTTCGTAGAGAGGGAGTGGGGCACTGTACACACTGAAAGCAGGAACTTCCTTTAAGGAGAGCTATAAATAGGCATCTTGATGTGCTGGCCCCATGGCTGGTCCACTCCAGATGTACTTGGTATGTGTAATTTGGTTTTGACATTTGCTGTCCGACTTGCTATGATTTGCTCTTATGATTCTGCACACCCCCCCATACTCTCTTCCTCCTTCTTGGAGGAGAGGTAGGGTTTTAGTGTTTGGAGGAGAAGGAGGAGAAGGAGCACCCCATCTCTTAATCCCCCTGATTGTTTTAGTTTCTTAATAATGTAACAAATATAGCTATCAAACACTATTTTCTACTATGTCTTGTATCACTGTATACTTGCTAATAAATATAGCTTTATCTAGAAACTTTACGTCAGCAAGTGGTTCAATTTCATTTTTGGCTATAAAGACCTAGATTATACACCCCTTGTGTCTTTTAAAAATTGTTATTACTTTCTCTATTTTTCTTCTTTATTTTAAAACAGAGATAAAACGGTCTTGCATTCTTTCATCTTTGGCTTGCAGGGCACCTCCAAGAAGGTTTCTGCTGTTTTCTGAGCAAGTGTAAAGCATTTATTTCACAGTTCCTAGTACCAGCCTACAGACTTATGTTTCTCTGCAGTCAGAAGGCTTCTTGATGAATAATCATGCTGCTTCTTTTGATAATAATTTCTACCTCACATTATATTTCATATTAATGGACAAAAAAAAGTGTTGAAAGGCCTCACACAAGCATTTTCAAGAGCGAATCCTACCACTTCAAGTGGTCAGACTCTTGAGAGCTGGCCTTAAGGGCAAGTTTCTATGAATACATCTCATTCTCCACACATAAGTTAGATTCTGCCACCCAGTTCAATTCTCAGGACTGTCTTTCAGTCTAAAATGGGAATGCTTTAAGCCATAAATGATGACAGGCTACTTTACAGCTTTTTAAATTGGGCAATCAAAAATGAAGAGAAGAAAAAAAAAATATCCGCTGAACGACCAAGATTTTAAGAAGCATCACTATCTGTGCACTTAGTGTTCATCATCCTTAGATCAATCATCAATGTGAGCTGATATATTGACTCATTCTCTCTTGGGTGTTTTTACTTTTTTTTTGGTAAGAAAAGCAGAGCCAACCCTCAATTTCAAGTTGCTTTTCATATGAAATAGATGGTCCTACAGAACAGACTGCAACATCAGTGAACAAGAAGTCCTGCAGGCAAGCTCTCTTGAGTGTTGGACTTGAAATTTCTTCCCTTCTCATAAATACGTTACAACAGCTCTCTCTCTCAGCTGAAATTTCATAGCATGCACAACTTGCACAGAGGCTTCACTTCACCCTCACCAACTTGTACTTTGGTTATAGAAAATGTAGCTCAAACTTACTGTGTTTTAGGTAATACCAAGCTTTTATTGTTCCAGGTTGGACTTCGTGCAAAAAATGAAAGCCTACCAACGTTTAACTTCCCACTGTTGAGCAGTATGTCTTTACACTATATAAATATATTATTTGGAAAGAGTAGGAACAGAAAAGTGTAAGAACACAGACTGAATTACGATGAGAGGTATTATTTTGTAGATGATTCATACTTGAGAATGCATGGAGATCATTGTTCCATCCTGGTCTTTGGCCTCAGAAAGAAGACTGAGTCGTGAGGGGAAACTACTTCTTATAGGAAATGGATGCAACTCAACTGAAAGAGATCCAAATGACAGAATAATTTATGCAGGTCACCTATGAAGTCTGTGAGGTGTTGGGTGGGCATTTGGCACACAAAAATGTGCAAGGAGATGAAAAACTGCCTCCTTCTCAGCTCCTGTTTTAACTACAAATTGCAGAGAAGGTAGGTGTGTGTTTTCCACACACCTTAGTATCTGTGAAGGCAGAAAATGGCTATATTGTTGGCACACAATCCCCTGACATACTGGCCTGAGGACCTATAGTGAATTATTTATCCTCCTTTGGATTCAAAGTTGCCTCTCTGCTCGAGCTTGGCTTTCCTGTTTCTTACGAAAGACAGATTAGGATGTCTCAAAGAGAGAACATGTTTTAGTACGGGAAAATAATCTGTAAGTCATTAGTAATAGCTATGTCTCTACTGAATTACAATTTTGCCAGTCTGTTTTCATAAGAGGTACTAACATGTGAAAGTAAATACACTAAATCTCACGCAGGAATCTACAGTTCAAGTAAAACGCCAAGGATTTAGATTTTCACCTACAGTTTTAAGTGTCACAGATAGAAGAAGCAGCTGTAGAAGCACCATGGTCATCCATGATCGCATCTTTATAAAGAGGGAAATCCAGCTAGCTGCTCTAGAAAGCTGAGGAGTTTGTGGTTTTTTTTTATCCCATTCAAGTGTGGCAGAAAAAATTAATGAAATAGTCCTGTAACAATTCAGAGCTTCTAAATTTAGCCACATGACTTTATTTCAGCAAATGTCTGTCAGTAGTAATATTTGTGTTACAAGCTCTATTCCATTATTTTTTTCATTGTAGAAAATGAAATTCCTATTAATGACATTTTAAGGCGTGTTCCAGCACCTTAGCAAAGATTGATGAAACAGACTGAATAATGATAGAAGGAAACACTGGAGGGAATCCACATGGACCTTTTACATCCCCATTTTGGTATAAATTTACAGGAGTGAGGGATTGCACAGTGAGACCTGTAGAATATAATATATAAGGTACTGATACGTTATGAAAGGTCTGTTTTGGAATGACTTTCTCAAGTTTCCCCTTAATGAAGTCTGTGCTTTGTTATAGCAAAGGGAAAGGTGGGGACAGTTTTATGTATGCTCTTTTGCTTTGTGTATCCCTGGTTAACTCTTTCCTGAAACACAGGCTGGGTGCCAGCACTTTTCAGGAAGCATTATGTGAAACTTAATGTCTCATGAGTTTTAATATTATGTGAATAGTTCCTAATCAACTTTGAAAGAGGGATTATTAAAGAGTTTCTAAATAAACCAGCCATGTGCATGACAGTGCCCCCAGTGTGGGCAGTAGAGGAGATACCAAGTTGGACCTGCTATAACTGTGCTGGGGAGGTGAAGCACAAACAGGGAGTCAAAGGAAGAAGTGCTGTTTCATTCACACTGATACAAGAGGGAAGGTGGAAATGCAGGGCTTGCAGGATAGACTGTTGTTTTCCTCCTTCTTCCTACTTCTTCTGCCTCATCCTTCAGTGCCTTTGTGGGATGCTCTGAAGGAAAAGGGATTTTTGCTGCTGCTAAGTTGTTTGGATTGGCTCTCCAACACTTCCTCCCCTGTTCCCAGACTATCAGTAGGGGTGGCAAATAGCCAGAAGGGGGGCATATTCCCCCAGAAGAGCTAAGAGTTGTCAAGAGTGTCATGTCCTTTTTGGCCAATCACCAGTGGTGGGAATGGATGTGCTCCCTAATGCACTGTGCCATGTCATGTCATGCCATGCCATGCCATGCCACAGTGGAGTCTGCCTTGAGGGTGAGTGGGACAGGGAACCAGGCACAGGTAAAGCTCTGTGGGCAGCACTAGTGTGATTCAGAGCTGGGTGAGGAGGATAACAGTAGGAGTTACAGGTAGCTACAGGAAAACAAGCAAAACACCCCCAATCTATCATGTCTGATTCATTTCTGTATATTCTAGACCCTGGAGTTGCTCAGGTTTTTCACAGAATCACAGAATCATAGGGGT
>NW_008602596.1:3405-4609 GCF_000691845.1 Merops nubicus | reverse complement strand
AGATGTCCCTGCTCCCTGCAGGAGTTCTCCCTGCAGGAGAGATCCCCTCCCTGCCCTGCTGCCCACGCTGCTGGGGGTGCCGCCCAGGCCGGGCTGGGTGTGCACATCCCAGGAAGAATCTTTTGGTTTCAGCCCAGAAACCTTTCCATATCAACCCCAGCACATCGGAAGGCTCAAGGTTTGCAGAGTGTAGGTTGGTGTCCTGGCTCTCCAATGGCTTCTAACCTAAACCACGCCGTGGTTCGATGGCTTTCAGCTGTCCCAGCATGGTGGCACTGCCAGGATGTCCTCCTGGAAGGGCTGAGCAGAGCTGGCTCCCATGTGCTCGGTCTGGGAGCAGCAGGGGTTCATGGAAACCCAAAGCATGGCCAGCCCCTGATTAAAGATTAAAGATGCTTTTATTAATGTGTGGCCACAAGAAGGACGTTACTCAGAAGTAACTGCTGCACCCATATGCAAAGGAAAGCAGAGAAGTAATTAGGAATCAAAAGATGTTTGAAATAGAAAGATGCTTTTCCCTGGGGTATCCAAGGATGGTTTGTCAGGAAAAGCAAGTTTATCCTTTTTCCCTCGCTTAGTTAGAGCAGAGTCTGAAGGAGAGCACAAGATGATGTCAGGCTCCCCTCCCTGAGCTCCACGGCTGGTGTCCTTCAGCCAAGAACACCAGGAGTACACGTGTGTCTGACCCGAGACCCTGCGAGCCCCCCAGAGAGCCAGGAGAAAAGCCCCAAATGGAGCTTTCCCTCCAGGTACGGGGGGCGTGGTGACCGGGATGTGTTCTCTCTGTCATTCTGAGACCCTCTTGGTTCATGGGACACGTTCTCTCTGTCATTCTGAGACCCTCTTGGTTCATGGGACACGTTCTCTCTGTCACTCTAAGACCCTCTTGGTTCATGGGACACGTTCTCTCTGTTGCTCTAAGACCCTCTTGGTTCATGGGACACGTTCTCTCTGTTGCTCTAAGACCCTCTTGGTTCATGGGACACGTTCTCTCTGTCACTCTAAGACCCTCTTGGTTCATTGGCTCCGAAGGCCCCGCTGAGGGCCAGCGCTGTGGCACCCGCCCGCTCCGCCGGGCACCCAGCAAAGGGGGGGCTGCCACCCACTGTGGCTGAGGCAGCAGAGGGGGCTGAGGGCTCCCCGAACTTTGGCCATCCAGTTCCAGCCCCCATGCCATCGGCAGGACCACTCCCACTACAGCAGG
>NW_008602596.1:2926-3331 GCF_000691845.1 Merops nubicus | reverse complement strand
CTCACCACCCTCAGAGGGAAGAACTTCTTCCTTACATGTGATTTAAATCTCCCCTTTTCCAGTTTGAACCCATTACCACTCGTCCTGTCACTACAAGACCTTGTAAAAAGTCTCTCCTCAGCTTTCCTGTAGGTCCCCTTCAGATACTGGAAGATTTCAAGGAGGTCTCCCAGGAGCCTTCTCCTCTCAGGCTACCCCAGCCCAACTCTCTTCTGCTGGCCTCCCAGCAGAGGGGTTCCAGCCCTCAGATCAGCTCTGTGGTCATCCTCTGGGCCTGCTCCAACAGATGAAGTTTCACTAAAGGTGAGCTCACAGCTCAGCTTGAGCAGATGGAGGGTCCCTGGGATCCAGTTGCTGTATCAGTGGAGGGGAACAACCAGGAGCTGCAGCCAAAAATGAGAAGGA
>NW_008602596.1:0-2895 GCF_000691845.1 Merops nubicus | reverse complement strand
GTTGAGGTGGGAGGAAGGAACTCTCTGTGTTGGGCCACAGCGTGTGTGTAGCTGCCATTCATCCCACGCTCAGGGGCTGGCTGGCCCCAGGCTGCCTGGGAGTCATCAAGGTGATTTGTCAGTAAGAATATTTCTTTAATTTGATAAAAGACAGGCCTGTTTGTATGGTTAAGAACACAGTCAAGAAAGTAAGTGGCCAAACCAGCTCCCTGTGAGCTCAATCTTTGGTATATGTCCAACTGTGCTGGGGTTTGAGCACAACTGTCCCTTCCCATTCCCATGGCTTCACCACCAGGGACCCGGGGAGGGAGAGGCAGGAGGGAGCCAGAGGGACCCTGCTCCCCCCAGCAGACGTGGGGGTTTTGGCCAAAAGTTGTGATGCTTTATCTCAAAATGGTGCCTGCAGCACTGGCAGACTTTGGTTGCAGGTATCAGCAGGGTCCTGAGCTCCAGGGCCCTGTCAGGGCTCAAGGGAGACCTGAGAGCATCCCTCCGTGGGGTCTCCAGGCTGGCTGTTGACCCCAGGGCAGCCACCTTCTGTGCTGCTATAAAAACCAAACCCCAAGTGTTTCAGCAGCTCCTGAAGGAGGGAAGAGCTGAGGGGAAGTGGAAGACAAAATTCAGAGTAATGGAAAAAGGTCAAACCCAACACAACCCACATATAGAAAGATAACATCAGAAAAGTTTGTCATTTTGGCAACTAAAGCTTCACAGTGACTAGGAACCACTTGTCCAACCATTTCCTAAGAGGTTGACCTCAGCCTCTGGATTTCAGACTGGTGCACTCCAGCTGGTCCCAGAGCAACCCAGTGCCCAGGCTGCTGTGGAAAATGGGCTGAGGAGTTTAGTAAATAAAAGCAGCCATGGTCCACCCAAGCCTTCTTCAGCTGCCCCTCCCATGCCACCAGGCCCCCGGACACCCAGCACCACGCTCTCCCAGACCTGCCTAAGTATTTTTTTCCTATATTCTCCAGGGAGGAAATAGAGCAAACAATATGTTTTTAAAGGAGGATTTCAGCTGAGTTTCCTGAAGTCTGTTGTAATCCCCAGCTGGTAATTACCTGCCAGGGAAAGAATTGCTCAAAGGTTTCGCTTGCTGGTTTCTGGATGATAAATCCACAGAAGGTGGATTTAGAACAAAGGAAAACTCTCACGTTGTGCAGGCTTTGTTCTTGAGAAACTGATGATGAAGTTAATTTAAAAAAAAATCATAGAATCACAGAATGACTTTGGTTGGAAGAGACCTTTAAGATCATGCAGTCCAACTGTTCCCCAGCACTGCCAGGTCCCCACTGCCCCGTGTCCCTCACACCACATCTCCACGGCTTGGAAACCCCTCCAGGGGTGGGGACTCCACCACTGCCCTGGGCAGCCTGGCACAGCCCTGGGCAACCCTCCAGGGCAACAAATTGTTCCTCAGGGACAACCTCAACCTCCCCTGGGACAACTTGAGGCTGTTTCCTCTTGTCCTTTTGCTTGTTCTTTGGGAGCAGGGCCTGACCCCCACCTGGCTCCAGCCTCCTGTCAGGAACTGTGGAGATAATTTGATTTACAGAACTTATTTGATTCTGGAGAAAATCAACCCTAAAGGGTGGGTTTTAGAGCTGCTCAGTTGTGGTTTGGCAGCTGGAGGCTGTTGGAGCAGCTCGGGATGCACAGGGGCTCTGCGGGCGGCTCGGACCAAACCAGAAGACAAGAGCAGCCAGAGGCTTTTGGCTTCAGATTAGAAATGAGACCTTGTGCCTCCCCTGGTCACCTCCAGACATTTCCAGAGCTGGAGACAGGAAGGAACTGAGAGCTCGTTAACTGGGAGGCAGCAGGCGTTTTATGGAGGAGGTTGTTTGTGTCTCTTATTAACAATAACCCTTCCACACTTCCACGCTTGGGTCACCCTGTCAGAGCACCTGTGTTTTGCAGGCTCTCAGATCTTACCCAAGTGCTTCTGTCCGGCCCAGATGATCTCAGCTGGAGTATTTTAATCCCCAGAGAGCCAGAGGGGTCATCAGTCCACCATCAGCTGCCAGGCCTGGTGAGGGATGTGCTCCCACAAGCAACCCGAGCACGCGAGGAGGCAGCGAAGCCCAGACAGCCCAGGAGCAGCTCACCACCTCCATCCCCACCCTCTCTGCTGAGAACCAGAGGTGCCTTTGTTTTCTTTTCTCCTGAGAACCTCCAGCCCTTGTGCTGCACAGAGCAGCTCCACAAGCACAGCCTCGGGGGGCAGAGAAGGCAGGACAGCAAGAAAAGGAGTTAGCTGGTTGCTCTTTTTTTTGGCTTTCACATTTCAGCCCATCGCAGCCAGCTGCTGAGGGTGGGGAGCTGGGGCAGGGGCCCTGCCAAACCCAGCAGGTCACGGCCACCCCGGGGCTGCCCACGGCAGGCAGAGGGACATTCCCACCGGGAAGCAGGGGAGCAGAACGCAGGAGGAGGGAAGCCAGGGGGAAGGAAGGAGCTGCCTCGGTCCATGACCGCAGAGCTGGCACCAGGGCATGGCACACTTCGCTCCCCAGGGCAACCACTTCCCTGGATTGAAATTGTTCCACACGTGCCCAAGGAGGGGAGAAAGAGAGGGAGGATCCCCGGAGCCCGCGGCAGGTCTAGCATGGCCACTGCTCGCCCCCCGGGGACCCTCCTGACAGGGTCTTCTGCTTTAAGGACAGCTCAGCACCAGGAGATGTAAATATTTAGAGATATCTACGCGGTAAAACCAGCTCCGGCTCTATAGGCAGCCTCCCTGTTGCCATCTGCAGTCCCTGCCAGCTACACCCGCAGACAAGCCCCGGGACCCTTTTCCCAGCCCCGCTGCCAGGGAGGCTGGGGGAGACCGCAGGAGGGACACGGCGGCTCCCTGCACAGCTCACCCCTCGCCTGCAGGGGCCAGGGGGGCTCGGGAGG
>NW_008602595.1:13135-16513 GCF_000691845.1 Merops nubicus | reverse complement strand
TTTTTTTTTTTAAATAAAAGAAGTACAAACTAGGTCATGAAGTTACAGCAAAGGTGCTAAAATGCCCAGGTACTCTTCTCCACAACTGTTTGAGAGAACATTGTGATGATACAGACAAAACTAAACCACAAGTGCTTGCTCCTGTAGCTGAACTTCAGTACCAGCTCTGGAACACAAATAGACCCCACCTCATTTGACACTCCCTTTAAGGGACCTCAGCTAAGTCCCATTTTCTCCTGATATCTGAAGAAATGAACTGCTAACAGCAACTGAAAACTAGCTTCCTATTCCATACTAAACTTTTCCTCTGAAATAAAAAAAGTTCTCACTAACTACAGTTACTCTTTTCTTTTTTCATTAAAGAAAGGAGTTTTAAATAGAAAATCTGCCTGTTGATGGTTTGTTACAGGGTGGCTGTTTTTAATCTGTTAACTTCTTTGCAGCATGACAGAACACTGAAATAGTGCTTTTCCTCAATGTTTAGATTGGAATGTTATACCATACAGCTACAGACTATTTGGCTAATTTTACAGACCATAGTAAGGGAAGTAAAATTTATGAATCTAAATATACATATTTTAAGCTACATAAATTCTGGTTTAATACGTCTGCAAATACTGTGGTCCATTAGTTAGCAAATTGTAGCAAATTTCTGCAACAGGTTTGATAACTGAGGATAGCAGTCAGTTAACATGAATGAATCATTCAAGTTCTCTACTTGTCAGCTTAAACTGCTAATGAAAATTAGATCGTTTTAAGAGCAATTGATTCTGACACATTTCTTGGATTCTTTCCAAAATGATGCAATAATACTTAAAGTTGGTATGTATTTAATAGTTACCTCTTCCATCTAAGTATTATGCCCTTTTCAACAAAGGAATGCATGCTTTCACTGTTGTTGTGTATGTTATCAAATCTGGTCTTAAAATGATTTCCAGTTTTGGCAAGCAGGAAGTTACTCAACACTGCACATTTCCACACTATGGCTACAAAGTAAAGCCACAAAGACAGGCAGTAAAGTAGGACAGTTCTTGTTAAAAATTAGGTTGCTTTCTTCAAAGATAGATAGAGACATAGGCAGTAGAATTTAATTTCAATCTATCTAGGGATTTTTCAAAATGCTACAGTAACAAATGTAAAAATTCAGTATGACATAACTGGAAATAATCACACAGACAAATTATCACAAATTTGTGTTGGCATCTATTTGCAATACTCGTTTCACCAAGTGTACAAGACATGTCAAGATCAGAGAACAAGGTTAATCTTCTTTTTCAAGGCACACTATCACTGGCAGTTAAAATAGCACCAGCCTTCTTGGGACAAGACATAACCTTCAAACATTGCATGCAGTAGAGACGAGAGAGCAAAGTAAAGTCAAGCAGAACAAAGCAATTACCAAGGTGGGATTCTGCCAGCAGAGAGTTTTCCCTTCTGCCCTTCACACAACAATTGATTTGCAACTGAAACCGGATTCTTGATTCCTGAAAAGAAAAATTAGCAAAAAACATGAACAAAATATTGAAATATTTTTCTGCATAGCACTGTAGTGTTCATTTTGGCAATGGAAATCAGCTTCCTTTACTTTCCAAGGTCTTGCCAACCCTTTAATAGACACTTTGTGTTACATTACAATTGGGTAAAACTTTATCAGTTTTTTCCTTCATGTGTCCTATCAGTACTGACAAAGCCTTCTAATCAACATCCTTCCACCAGCCTTTTTTATAGTCTCTTACAGAAGAGAATGAATCATGTAGAAATATTAGGAGCGGCCTCCTACCACGGAAATGTCAAATTAAATCCATGGTGTTCTATAGGCCAAAGATGTTTTAGGAGCATTAATTTTTCAAGATGGAAAGAGCTTTCATTTGGATCTATCTGGCCAGAAGAGGGATTATAAGATTCAGGCTTAGCTTTCTCTTTCTCCATGGTTGGAAGGATACATTTTGTAACAAACAAGCCTTGAAACACTTAATTTTACTATTTATTTTAGATTTATATCTACATGAGGAAGTTATTACCATGGTTTAGAACTATTCCAGGATGAAGAACAAACCTTGAAATGTTGTCAGAAAGGCTATTCAATAGTAACAGTTAAGGCTGCTCAAGGTACTTATGACAAAACCTTAGCAATCCCTATTTGGGACTGCATACCTAGATTTGTTTTTTACGGAAGTCTAAAACTAGACCAAAAAAAAAAAAAATAAAAAGAGAAGCACATGAGTTCTCAGATTAAATAAGTCCCATATGCAAATAAATGTATCTAACTTTGTAACAGTAACACACAAAATAAATCCAAATGTAAGTGATCATGTGACAGAATTATAATGAAAAAAAACCCTACAGTACCCAGGAATTTTATGTCCCAAGTAAACAGCTTGAGAGATGAGCAGCTGTGCCCCCTTTCAAGAACACACCAGAGGCTTCAGTTTGGAGGCTAGCACCCTGCACAGACTTCTGACACTACAAATGAAACCCTGTTCCCTTAGGATCCTAATTGGACCAGTTTAACTAAATATCCATTGATACTTTGGTCTTTATGATTGAATTCTACACCAATAAGTTCTTTGAGAAGACAGAACAAAAACAAATCTAAAGCCTAATTTAAATGCTTCTAACTTGGTTTTTTTTAATACTTGCATTTTATTACAAAGTTATCATTCTACAAATTCATCTAAGCAAACTCTCTCCCGTTGTGAATACTGTACAGCATCATACCAATGCTCTGCATCAAGGGATTATCATTACAAGAGGGACGTGGACCTGCTGGAGTGTGTCCAGAGAAGGGCCACCAGAATGATCCGAGGGCTGGAGCAGCTCTCCTACGAGGACAGACTGAGAGAGTTGGGGCTGTTCAGTCTGGAGAAGAGAAGGCTCTGAGGTGACCTTATTGTGGCCTTCCAGTATCTTAGGGGGGCCTACAAGAAAGCTGGGGAGGGACTTTTTAGGCTATCGAGTAACGACAGGACTAGAGGGAATGGGGCAAAGCTGGAAGTGGGCAGATTCAGGCTGGACATGAGGAAGAAGTTCTTCACCATGAGAGTGGTGAGACCCTGGAAGGGGTTGCCCAGGGAGGTGGTTGAGGCCCCATCCCTGGGGGTCTTTAAGGCCAGGCTGGATGAGGCTCTGGGCAGCCTGATCTAGTGGGAGGTGTCCCTGCTCACGGCAGAGGGGTTGGAACTGGGTGATCCTTGTGGTCCCTTCCAACCCTGACAGATCCTGATCTGTTTTAGCAGAGGACTTTAGAGCCCTAATGGCTCAATGGTTGGACTTGACGATCTTAAAGGTCTCTTCCAACCCAAAGGAATCTATGATTCTGTGATTCTATCAGTGAACTAATAAACTAGTATGTTACACAAAGCAAATGAACACAAAGGA
>NW_008602595.1:0-13035 GCF_000691845.1 Merops nubicus | reverse complement strand
GGAATGCCTCTCCTTTTTAAAGGGGGCAGAATTTACAGAGACAAGGCCTTCAAAAAAGCTACAAAAAAGAACAAAATTGATCTTTGCACTTAAATCAGTAGTTAGCTTTAAAATACACAATTAACATACCACTCAGTGCTCCAACTGCTCCAAAATTTAATGACTTTCCATCCATTATACTGGCATCACATTCTATCTCACCCAGAAGGTTTAGGTTAGACCCCAATCCTGCATTTGTAAAAGGAGAATCCTAAAAATAAAAACAAAACACTTTAAGGCCACATCCACAACAGACTAAATCAAAACCTTTTTATAACAGATCTGATGACACTGATCTTGGTGCAGTGCACTTTATTTTAGTAGTTTAATCTTCCACAACAAAAACAGCAGCAATTTGAACAGGGAATCTCAAGTGACTATAATGGATACCTTGCACCCTCTACAGGGTGTGATATATCTCAAGTGCAATAATGCACTAAGATAAAAATCAACCACCCAACAATTTGAGATGATCATTTATATGCACACAAAAGCCTTATACCACAAGGGAAAATCTCTCCCTCCCTCCCACCAAATACACACTTCAGTTGGTCCCTAACTCGTTAAGAAACTTTTAAGTAACATCTAATAAACACTGCACAGACCACAGTCTACCTTTGAAACTCTGAAGTATGACAGAGCAGCAAAACAGAGCTGGATCTTTCTTTAACATTCTTAGCCTGTGATTGCAGCTCTACAGGCAGAAAGAAAGACTTGGCAGCAGCAACAATTTGTTTTGCAAAATTTCTATTTGATCATTAGCACAAGCACAGTCATTACTGTGGTCTGGAAGTTTCTTGACTAAAAAAACAAGTCCTATTTCGTAGAAACTATGGGACAATGCTTAATGAATTAATTAAAAGCCTAACTCCTCTTTTTTTAGCACCTTCTGTGGCTTTTTGGAAACTCAAGTTTCTCAAATGCAAAGTTTTGCATGCTAGAATTAAAAACATCCATTTTTGCACCATCATCAGAGCATGACCATGACTTTAAAACCACAAAATTTCAACGTACGACAGCTTGGGAATCCACTGCCAGCTCAATGTAATCCAGTCTTTCCAAATGCAAGCACAGAACGAGTACAGGACAAAGAAAGATAACAGCCCAGAAGAGGCAAACAGTAAAATTTCCGAGAGATGTCACATGATATCACAGTTTCCTACCCATTTTTATTACAACAACCTGATGTGACAAAGAAAAAGCGTTGTCTAGACCACTTGGGAACACATCAGTGAAATTGGATGGTCACACTTTTACAGTACATATAATAAAAGTTGCATTGGGAAACAAATCTACTGGAAACAGCTCAAAGTTCTGTCCTAAATGTCAAGTGAACTGGTTCTCTTTTGTACATACTACTTTGAAATGAATACAAGGAAACAAACGAAAGAGCACGCAGAAATTAAAAATAAATTGGATCTAAGTCAGTTAGCTTTTGTTAGCTTTCAAATGAGCAAGTAGTAAGTAAATTAAAAACCTGTTTTACAAGACATGGATTCCAATTTAGAGAGATATTTGAAGTGTTCTTCGAATGAGTCACTGAAATGACATCTTCCTGAAGAATTATGAATACATATGATTAATATGTAATTATGAAACAGACTGTAATCTCTCCATGTTCATTTTATACTACTTAGCTTTATTTTTTGCTTGTTCCTTCTGTATCCAAGAAGTAGCACCACATTTTACCCCATTACCCATCCTATTTTATGCCACACCACAACAGGTCTTGAAATTCACTGTGTCTATTCATTGTGGTGTTCAGTTTGACAGCTATCCCTCACAGCAAATGAGTAAATTTGAGAAGATTTTAGGATAATGAATCTTTTGCAGTTTAGTGCACAGGGAATACTATCCCTAGAAGGAGGTGGTGAGGGGAGGAAATATGATTTTCAGAAGGCTACCAAGAAAGGAAAGGCCTTGGGAAGGTGGAAGACTGCAGAGCTGCTGATGGCTTAACCAACTTCATCGCACCCCTGGCTCTACAAACCAAGAAAATTAAGTTACTGAAGTTTAAAACACAAGGAGCAAAAAAGTAATGGAAGGAATCTGAACATGAATGGTGAAAGGTACTTGGAGGACTAAGTAAAAACAGGAATGTGTTCAGATGAACAGTGCTTACTCCTAGTGCTGTCCAAGTTCCTTGCCTGTGGGTAAGACAGTGCAGGAACTGGGTGTGAACATAGGGAATTTTTGAAACCTACTCGAGTGTCTCTGAGATGAGATCTAAAACCTTTGAAATGAGGCAGGGAATAACCTTTACAAAAAACAGAAACAGAAATTTATACCTGCTTCTATGAATAGACCAAGACATGACATACACCACACAAAACCATCTCTCTTTGAGAATAAGAATCTCCACAAAGTCTGACCAAAGATTTCAAGGCTGATACACAAAGAACAACACAACTTATGAAAATTGTGTATTTTGAAATGACAATTCAAGATCTTCAAGGAATGCAGAAACGTTATTAAAACAGAAGCATGCATGCTTTCAAAGTGGAAGAAAATAAACATGTTAACAGCAAGCACTACTATGTATCTTTGAAAAATGAAAGAGGGAAAAGACAAATGGCTATTTAAAGCATTTTAACAAAACATAAGCTTTCAAAGACATGAAAAATACCAGACTACATGGCAATTACTTCATCAGTGAAGTAATTCTAACTTACAACAGAAAACTGTAGCAAAGGAGATAATACAAAGCTTTAAGACATGAAACAAGAGTTTCATTTTCCTAAGTCACCCATCTTGTAAAAACCCTCAAGTGACTGAGGGTATATTTTTTATTTTTAGAATCCTTTTTAACCTCAAGTTGTTCTGGCAGCAAACACAGGCACGCTAAAGCTTCTAGCCACTGTCCAAGTTGGAATGCTTGAAGAAGTTAACACTGTAACACTAATTACATCTAGGCAAATAGGTAAAATGCTCTATTTTCAACATGCATTAAAGAACATTCCATTCATCTTGATACAGTTTTGGCCATGGCTTGTTTGCAACTTTCAGAAGGGATTCAAAGCCTACAGGCATTTCTTTTTGCACACTGTAATTTTAGAATTTATTTTTCTGTAAGTATTCAGTGACAAGAAGTAATAGTCTACTAGGATGAGTCACATTACACCAGCTAAAACAACTTCAAAAACTGCTTTTGTCACAGATCACCATTAGCCACTCTGCTGCAAAACAGTATAGTATTGATTTTAGCTAGAATTAACTTGCAGTTCATTATCCATGAAAATTTCAGCTATGGTGACTACCATAACACACCAAGGCCTCTAGCATTGTGCTTTCATCTTTAAAGAGAAGTCCTTGGGACTAAGACTGTATATTCAAAAATCTTAATTGTTATAAAATTAATAAAGAAAAAAGGAAAAAAAAAGAAAAAAATTAACAAGTTCTTTCACTGTAAAATTTTGCTGACAGCCACACAAACTCACTGCTTGAGTATACCAGCAGCTTCAAAATAGCCTTTGCATGGCTCCACAACAACAAAATGCAACGTAAATTGAGCAATTTCAGCAGCAAGGAGATCAAATCCCAAAATGTGACATCCACTTTCTTATCAGTTACATTAATTTTTATTCCAAATGATGTGCATACAGAACACTCCACTGAAGTCCGATTAAAGAAAAAAGTGATCCACACAGTATTAATAAACTTAGACTAAACTTAGAAAGTTTGAAATCTTCATCATACAGTGTAAACGATGAGTTTTCTGAGGCATCTTGTGGAGAGCCATTTTATTACCCAAAGCTGAAAGAGGTAACGTGTTCATCTCTTGCTCTGCAGTGACAGAGTTCACACACTGGAAAACATAACTGCCTTTAATCAACTTATCAAATAAAGATGATGCTTACCCAAACCAGGGCAGCTATTTTAACAGTATTCTGGGTCAACTGCTCTTGTTACTTTACACAAGAAATCTACCTTTTCTCTAATTAACTACTAGGATTATTATCTTAATCACAGAATACTATTTCACTTAAGAGTCACATACTCCTACCAAGAAAGGCTGTTCTTTCTCCGTGTAGAGCCTGCAAAAATAAAACAAAAAACAGACAGCATACCACAAGCAAACTGTCAGCCTGCTCATAAAAGATCAAGAGCAAGTCTTGGGCCTCAACAAGTCTTTGAAGTGATGCCTCTTGGATTAGCTGAAATTCAGTGTAATAGGAGTTGTGTAATTGAGCGGAACTGGGGAAATAAATTCATCTTTCATGACATTTCCACTAAAAGATATTTGTGCCTTGCAAAGACTACAGATACTTGGAATACAGCATTAAAAGTCTTAGAGAATTGTAAAAGTGGTTAAATATTGCAGATAAACTCACAGCAATGTGTTCTACAGCAATCAAAATACCAAGGAGATACAAACAGTACTCCGCAACGGAATCTGTTACTACACGATACAGAACAACAGAAGTTTGTGTATCTTAATCTCCATTACACTGACACGTAAGCAAACATTGTTTTCATACAGATTTTCACTATGTATTTGCCAACACAAAATGCTGAAGTACTTCACGAAAACTCAAGGGTAGTGATAGCTCTTTAGAGACAGTCAACATCCTTGACCATAAAATTCCGAAATTGAGGAGTAAAACTATCCCGTTTGCTTTGTTGACTCGTCACACACTGTTCCTGTTTGCCACAGAGCAACAGGAAAAACACTGGAATTAAAATGGAAGATGCAGCTCCAAAAATGTCAGAGATACTTGGAGGTGGTGCTCAGAATGAGATACGAGGAGATACAAACCTTCCAACATTTCGAAAGCTGATAGTTTAACACTTTGGAGTTTCTCAGAATAGACCCAAAAACCCGCCACTGTAAATCACATGATTTTCACCATTTTCTGCTTGAGTATACCTTTGATTTTTCCTCCACGTTACTGCATAGCTACATACTTTAGAAGAAGCCCAAATCCCAAACCAAATATTCTTTACCCCAGTAACAGAGAGAACAACTCACAATTAAGAGGTTACATAAATCACTTAATGAACAAATGAAAGAGAATAATTACATTAATGACAGCAGTACAACCTGAATAAAATAATATTTCATCTTGAAAACAAGAAAAATAAAATTGAAAGGAGATTTTGTTCAACAGTACATATAAAAATACTGCTTAAGCTGATTATAAAACCAGAAAGTAGAATGATGGCAGGCATCACCACAAAAGCAGCAAGACAGATGAGGAGAAAAAGGTTGCCGATTGAAGTCGTTTCATAAAAAGGTTTTAATTTCATGTTAAAGCTATAACTTCTTACACAGATGTCACTTCAGACTATTTAAATTTACTGAAATAAAAGTCTCTTGAGGATAACAAAACCAGATAAAATATTTATGCCAGGCACAAGCTGCAGAGAGATGTTTAACTGTTAAATTAAGCTTCTTAAATTATGTTTTCTTCTACGTAGCTCAGCAACATGATAAAAATCACAATACAAAGTAGATTTTTTTTTTTGCCCCCCACTGAAGAGGGAACCAACACACAAACAATCTCGTGGAGTAACAACAGCTTCAGTTAGCTTATGGAAGTGCATTATAAGTAATCTCATTAGAAAGGTATCTTTCACTTTCACCTAGCTATATGCTAATGTGTAAGATAACACATGAAAGCATATTTGAACAGTTCAGTGGAGACCAAAAGTACTTTAAAGCCAAGAAGCTTGCCAAGTTAAAAGTATGACTGAAGTCTTGGCTCCTAGTCAGCGTGTCTAACACACACTAAAGTACACACTGCCTGCCTTACACTAACCCTATCAGCTCTGTTAATTAGCACTTGCCCAACATACGTGTAAGCGAATCCACTGCTAATCCTCTCTGAGTACTACCGTAAAGGCCAACCCCAGGAAATTATTTTTACAGCCCACCATTTGCCTTCCCTGCCTTCTTTACTAATAAAGCTGGAGAGGAAGAAGCAGTAACTCCTTACAGGAGAAGAGGACTACCTGTTTCAATCATTACTGCCACAAGGGATTAGCAGACCTGGGACAATAACCAAACTGCTGCATTTATATCCCAGAAATTCTTTTATCTTTACTCTCTTCTACTTTATTTCAGAGGGAGCCTTCACTAAAGTCAGATGCTATAAAAATCTCACCACTCCAAAGACACTTTTCCAATAACCTTAGAAACAGTTGCTCATCTCTTCATGATTATCAAGACATTCCATGTCAATTAACAAGTGCCATTTTGAAATAAAAGCATTGCTTGGCCTATTCTTTTACATGTTTTGCCACAAAAAAAAAAAAAAAACAAAAACCAAACAGAAAAAAAGCATTATCTTCCACTGGAGTCACAAACAGTCTGCTTCTAGTCTCTTATCCTATCAGAGATCCCAGACAGCAGCTAAAAGATGTAAGAAAAAAAAGCCTTGGGGAACTGCATTAAGTGCATCGCAAAAGTAAGTTGTGGGACAAATGAGAACTTAAAATTCTCACTTCCTTTTCACAGTCCTTCAACTGGATGGAGAGACAAGGAATATTACATTTATGGAATCAGTTTTATAGAACTTAATATTGAATGAAAAACAGAACCAAGGCATAGTCAGAGACAGTTACCTCCATATAATTTCTACATGAGAGTGTTAATAAAACTACTAAAAACTAACTACATCTAAACACTAAACACTTTGGATCACAATTTTGAGAAATGAAATGTAACTCAGTGTGTGATATTAATGCAAACAAAAGGAATAGAGACTTATCCTAGAATTTCTACTTCATGTATGTGAGCAGTAGTATGATTTTTTCGCTATTTAAGAAGCAGAGCCAGGAGTCTGCCTGTAGTAGGTAAGTCAGCTCCCATAAAATATTAAGTCTTTAATGACTGTATTTATTCCTGACAGTTAAAGATTATCTGATATGGCATACCTAGGATGACAACCAAATTGCACCAACTAGACTTTTATACAGTCTGCATTTTTTAGAAAGCCTTTAAATAAACTCACTCCAAAACATAATGGAAAAGCAAAATATAAAATCAGCAGAGCACAAAAATGGAAATCTCAGTGGATTTTCCATTTCAGTTATTATCTTCCTACAGAAAAATATGGCAATGTACCAAGAGACATATTTACTACTAGTCAGAAATTCATACCTCTAATTCTATAAGTGCTGCAGTCACTGCATCTGTTGCAAGAGCACCAGCCTGTAGCTTTTCAATTGCCTGTAAAACAGAATTTTTAGTTGATGATGAGGAAATTCTAATATCCTGTGACTAAGGCCTACCCTTTCCTAATCTTGTATATAACAGAATCTTCACCAAATTAGTTTAAAATGTAAGAGGACATGAAAAGAAGGGACACTGGAAATAGTCATATGCACCACACGAGGACAGATCTGAAGGCAGGATTTTACTACTCCAATGTTGCTCCAAATTTATGGCAAAATAATACATTTGATATCCTCAAACACTTAACATTTCAGTCAAGAAGTTTCTAATTTTTGTTCCAAGATTCAGCAAAAACCCCTAGTACTATAAATGGCAATTGTCATGAAACTGAACAGAATCTGTGTAAGCTTCTCCAAATACCACCGCATGAAAATTAACCGCATAGAACAATGTTAGCTTCGAGTTATAGACCTACACGAGAATTAACTTCTAGACCCTGCTATTATTCCTTAAATCCATACTAGTCAAGACCTTACAGTCAAGTTCTCTTAGGGAACCCCAGAAAACAACTACAGCTGCATCTTCACTTGCAGGACAAACCTGTAGCTGTTTGTTCCTCATACAAGTTATTGCTGTTGACTACTGAGCTTCAGGAACGAAGTGACATCTCAGATTAGAGTTAAATTCAACAGCAAACAAACTTTTTTCCAATTAGCTGAAAAATGAGTAACATAAGGGCTAATGCAAGTCTTTAATGAAGATAGTGCTACGTTTGGATGATTTTTCTGAGACTCCTCATTACAAAATTAGATTGGTATTAGGATTGAGCAACAGATATGTAAGATCAAGTGATAATTATCAGAGGCCAACTCTAAGACTTTTCTAAGAAGCCTGCCAAGCTCCCTAGCTCCTTCTCCCAGGAGAAAGCAAAAGGCATTAGAGATTTTGGAGACAGGTCTTCCAAGGTCCTCATTCAACACTTAATTGATGGAACTTGCCAGTTCCAAAGCTAAATTCTTGGAGCGGATAAAAAATACATAATTTCAATGGAAATTAAAATCTTGCCATTCTTCTCTTTCCAGCTCTGGGAAGAGCATTTTGATTTTTTTGTTTTGTTTTTGCTGTTTCTACCTCCCCTTCCTATTAAGAAGAGCTATCTAGAAGAAAAGAACTCTAGCAACCCCTGCATTCACACAGCTGTCTGGATGCTGGAGTTCAAATAAATTCCAAACAGAACAGACACTGATGAAAGAAAAACCCAGACCCCATATTCAACTTCAGAAATCCCAGAGCTGCAGGAGCAGTGCAGGAAGCTGCAGGAATACTTCGCGTAGGTACCACTGTGACCTTCTCCAGTCCCTCCACTCGTCCTTTGGTGTCTGCTACTTGCCACCACTGATGAGAATTGTTGCTGAGCATTGCAGCCATTCGCTCTATCAACTCTGCATCATGTTAAGTGTTGCTGCTCCACTTTTCCTCTAGAAACTTGTAGAGCCCAAGTGGTTACACCCAGACATGCCCATTTACATTCAGTAACACCATCTCTTCAGTCTGTTTCTTGTACACTCACCACAAGCCTGTGGAGCTGGTAAGACATACCTTCTGACACGCTCTTTTGCACACATGCTTGTACTCTTTAGCTTTGGATTCAGAATGATAACCTGCACCTACAATTAAGGCAAAAAGAAAAGAGATTAACATTACACTGCCTGTCAAACTACAGCCTACAGTTTGCATAAAGAATTGAGACACAGGGAGATAGAGCCTTCCTTATTCTGGATTACATTGCATTTCTTTTTTGTGTCAATGATTGACAACTTTGTGCATTCTAACATTAATTCAAATACACTCAGTAAAATGTAGGATAGGGAGCAAATATGCAGAAGCATAGAGGTATGATTCTCAGTGTCATACATTCTCTTCCTATAAATATTCTCCAAGGGATTCCAGTTTTGCTCCATCTTGGAGGATTTTCAATGTTGCTTTTTCATTCATTGCCCACCATTATACAAAACCCCTTGGTTTTAAGTCAAACTCCAGTTTTCCCTCCATTGCTGATTTGCAAGTTTTCAGTTACCACTCTGTTCATTTTCTCACATTTATGCTACATTTGTAGATTATTCCTGCTTTCAAACCCAAAAAGTTCCTTGAAATAAAAATAAAACCATTTTGTTCACCTTTTTCTCATTTCCAGTCTTTATGTCTATCCTGTTGCATCAAATCACTTCACCCTGTTCTGTAACCACTGCCCCTTACTTCCATACCTGAAAAATTTATCAGTGACCACTATGCAACTAAACACAGCACCAGAAAAACAAGAGACACAGCTAGCACACTGATATTTAAATTCCCTCTTCTGTTTCATCTCATGCCATCAGACATATGCTGAAACCAAATATACAGATAGATATAAATACCACTAATATTTTCAAGATTAACAGTATTTAAGAAAGAAACAATTAGAAAAGAATTTATGAATAAGACACACATCACTTGTGTTTCACTTCCAACTAGATGACCTTTTCATCACATGTGGAAAAAAAGAATTCCTTTACATACAAAAAATATTTTTAAAAAAAAAGCTTTCAAGAGGACAAAAAAAGTAAGGAAATATAAAAAAATAAGGAAGTTTCAAAGTCTTCACTAGACTGCCCTTACGGACAAGCTAGACAAGAAACTGTTAGGAAAGAAATGGCTATGGCTGATTTTTCTGTAGGATAAGGAAATAGACTGGAAGATCTCTCACATTTTGTAGATTTCCCAAGCTTAGCACATAACTGCAGAATCTGATACTTTAGAAAGATGAAATTTAGGGATTTTGTTTGGGGTTTTCTCTGTCAAAGACAAAAACCCAAGCAATCAAACATACAGAACACTCAAACTCCTAGATTTTTCTCCACAATGTCCAAGATCCTCCAGCCAATGGAACTTCCAGTCAGACTCTCCACTCCCAGATTTGGTCTCAAAGTCAGTGCCACTTCATTTACACATCAGTAGTCCAAAGCCAATATAAAGTTTTAGTTGATATTTAGTTTGTATGTGCACTATTTCCACTCCAGCTGTTAACTCTTCTGCATCTTACCTGCATGGACAAGCACAAATCCCACTCTCTTCCCTCTTTGGGTTTGCTTTGCTTCGGGCTCTTTAACCAGCACTTTTACAGCTGTAACCTGAGATGATTTGGAAGGTAAAACTTCTACTGAGCTTATCCCCTTCTCCATGATCACACATTAGGATCACCATCTTCTACTGGAAAAGAGCATCCTTCCATTCAAAAATAAACTCTGGAGAGGAATCATCCTAAAAACAAATCACATGCATGCATTAGATACTGATTTCAAGAGCAGAATCTCATACAAACAACTTCAGAACAAACTTTTGGCAGAGGGGTTTGAAACCGGGAGAGTATGTCTCTCAAGAGAACGGCTTCTAAGTTCTGCCTCTTGACTAGTGACCAGTAGGAGTGAGACATAATCAAAGTCCATGTTGCAAGTAGAAAGCAGCCTTTTCCTTACACCTTCATTTGAACCCAATAATCTTTGCAGACACTGAAGAGAATTGCTGGTCTAAGGCTTTCCCATGCAATCTACTTCCCATGGTCTCCTCGTATTCTTTAATTCTTAAAAGCTTGTGTGGCAGTTCCTGAGCAGCAGAGGGGCAACACCGGCAAAAGTTGAAAGATAGTATATAAGTATATATGGTTGCACTGGAGAATTTCCTGCCCTCAGATCACACACTGGCATCTGCGTCCACGACTTTCTCTCTATCTTTTATGTAGGGGAAGTAGAATTTGTACATCAGCACAAATCAAATAGTCATTATGAACATATGCTGCTATGAATTGTTTGTAGCATATGAGTTAACACCTAAAAATGCCATAACTCTTCCTTTCATTTGCAGAAACAGCTGGTTAAGAACCTAGAAGATCCTACTCTTCCATACTTTTCCATCCCTTACCATTATAATTCTCCAATAATTTGCACGGGGGAAAGAAAAAAAGAACTCTTTTTTAATGGCAAAGTATTTCTAAAAATTGCCAAATAAACCTAAAGGAGTGAAAGCAAGGTTGCCTACATAAATATGAGGATAGCTGCCATAACTACTAGTGAACCACAACAAGCCTAAGCCTATCTCAAATAATTTAGTAACCCTGTTTTTAATCTTAATGGTTAAAGAATTTAATGTTTATAGACATTTAATAGGAAAACTAACAGTATTTCTTAGTCTACAAAACAAAAAAGCTCCCGAGTTAAAGTACAGAACTATGTCTTTCAGGAGTCAGAAAACAAAATCACTGTATTTACTGCCCTTCTAACCCACAGGCTAATAGACATTAATCCTGACACAGAAACGTTTCTCTATTTCAGCAGGTAAAATTAAAAACAAAGACATTCTACACATTGCATTAATTCAGGAACTAAAAAAGCACATGGATTAAGATGTCCCAGTGTGATGCCTGTCACTCCAACGACCTCAAATAGAACTGCTTGTAGCCTAAAAATACTAGAAAGTGAGTAGAAGTGGAAAAAAATATATCTTTAATAGATAGGATTTAAACCACAGAGTTTGCAAATGCTCTATGGCTTACTCCAGCAATTAAATACCACTCCATTTAAACAACCAAAACAATGCAAATGATGTTTAGTAAGATTCAGCACTGCCAGAGCAGAGACAAACTTGCTGGTTTACCACAGCCATCATTTAAATAATGAAGAATTGCACAGCTTTCTAGGAAGTTATTTATTTCTGCTCATTTTTTTCTTACATGGTAAACAGACAGGTATCTTCATATATTTATAAAAATATATTTCTAAATTAAGCATGAACTTTTGTTATAATTACAAATATATATATATATTTACAAAATGAAAGACCACTACTATACACAGACTACAGACAGAAAGCACATTACAGACTACATCCAATTGTAGGGGTCTCCTGTATAAACTTCAGAGCTGAAATTAAAGTCTTAATCACTACATTTACCTCCTTTCTGCTTATAATAATGATGAAAGCTCCAGCAGCCCTTGGCAGAGACAGAAAGCTGAAACATGGTGTGTTTCCTACAAACTCTGCATCTTATTACACCTCACTGAGTATCTCTAAAGCAACAGGGGCATCACAAAAGCTTGGAGAAAATGACAGAGAAGCAAGAAAGGAACTTCTATCCTTGCAGAAACAGAAGAAATAATGTGGTGAGGGGGAAAGTAATAATGATGGTAGTCAAGTAATTTCTGAAAATGAAGGTACAGCCACCACTTAAAGATTAACTAATGGCATAACTCCAGACTGAAAACCCTAATTAGGCCTTTGCATATGCTTGGGTCTGAGGATGCATTTATTTTTATCAGACAAGGTATGATCAACCTTCATTAGTAATTTTCTTCTCTTTCTAAGCTCCCATTGGACCGAATCTTTCCCTTTCTAGCCGCTGGGTTTTAGCTGTTCTCTTTCCTGACTGTCATCACTCCTGCTGTTACATCCTTCCCTTACACAGTTCACGTTCTACACCTGGACGGCTGCAGAAGTGGTGGAGGAAAATACTCTAGCTGGGCTCCTGAAGAACACGAACCATAACGATTTTAACAAAGTAGCCTGAAGCACTTGCTGCACTGAAAAAGTACCTACAGAAGTACTCAGAAAAAAAAGTAGCTAATTCGAGTGTAAACACACCCAACGTGGAACCAACGTGCCTCATGCTCTCCGTGCGCTTGCGGCAGCCACTGGAGCTACCCCACCAGGCGCGGGGAGCCCTGGCCGGGCCCCTCAGAGCCCGAGCGCTGCCTAACGCGCTGGGCACAGAGCGGCCTCGGTACCGGCGGCAGGAAGGGCTCGTTTCGAAGAGGCTTCGCCGGTTAGAGGCCGGGGCCCGAGGGGAG
>NW_008602594.1:6464-9084 GCF_000691845.1 Merops nubicus | reverse complement strand
ACTGAGAAGGGGCTGCCGTCTCTCAAGGGCTCTCTACCTGCGGCGGAGCCGCGCAAGCTCCTGCCAGCGAATGGGGTAAAATGCCACGTTTGGAGTACAAGCAGTCCCTGAGGATGGGGGCACGCTCGGGGGTGCGTTAAGGGCTGCGTGTGCTGGCGGCGGGCAGAGGGTTGACTTCATCGCGGTGGTCCGAACAGCCTGGGCATCCTTGTGGTCCTGCTTCTCCGCCCACAGGTGCCTGCTTGGTTTGCAGGAAGGTGACAGATTTGAGCAGGCAGCGAGGGCTTAGGTCGCGTCCCTGCCAGGTCACGGTGCCAGCAGATCTGTGCAGTGTCACGCCATCTCCTCTCAGAGGGGAGAGGTGGAGGGTTTTCTCCTGGAGGAGGAAAAGTTTCTTGTAACAGCCGTAGCTTAGAGAAGCCCCATGACTACCTCAGACCTGGGTGATGGAAAGCTGGCTGTGGCTGAGCGTGGGCGAGCAGTCCTGGGGCCGGACCCGCCGGTTTGGAGACGTTCCCTGAGATTCAGCGGATTTCAAAACGCCGCCGGTGCGCTGCTGTGAAGAGGGGAGGGAGGGCGGATTTGCAGCGGCAGGGTTACCTAAGGAGCGGGGCTCACACGGAGCCCTGTGCCAGGAGCCGTGTGCCAGGACGCTGCCACCCAGCCTCGTGTGCGCCGGCTCGGGCATGGACAAAGCCTGTCGGGGCCCGTCGCTCCCGGCAGAACACAAAACGTTCGAGGGGAAGGTAAGGCATGTCTGTGTCATGACGGTACATTGGCTTTCCTCTGTAACCAAACGTTAGAGCTGGAATTAATATTTCATGCAAACAGCACACAAATTGATGTATTCTGCCCCAATCAATTTGACTCAAACTTCGTCTTTGACCTGCTTTTACCCTTGCTACCATACAGGCTGCATTCAGCTGTTACAGGTTAAATGTGAATACTCCCGGGGGCTTATTAGTTACCACTGACAACTTTCAGGCATTAAGGTATCTTTTTGTTTTTGTCCTGGACTGGATTTGAACAGTAGAATCAAAAGATGCTGGGGAGAACAGTGCAGAAATGAAGTGCAGGAAAAGGGAATTACAGAGTCCTACATTGAGACCAAGCCCTGTCTCGGCTGGGAAGTACAGAGCAGATGATGCCAGATGGGTGTCTGGGTGATTTCTCCCCTCTGGTGGGTGGGCTTTTGGGGCAAATACATCTCTCTGGCTCAGGACAGTGCTGGTGGAATTGCAATGGGGCTGATGGTAAAGCAGGTTGGTGCTTCTGCCCTCTAATAAACAACAGGGAGCAGAAAACACCAGGTATTTTCAGTGGTGTTGGTCAGAAAAATACCACTGTGTGGGAAGTGAGAGCTTTGACAAAAGTTATTTGACATCCACTTTATGAAGCAACTAAGAAATTAAAGATCTGTGATGCATTGCAACCAAATATTTGAAAACTAGGAAGCATGAAACCATGGCAATAGAAAGCTCCACTAACCTTTGAAAATTATATCCCCCAATTCTCTGCAGTAAATAGAGCACAATGTCAACAGAGCTTTTCCATCCCAAATACCCTCCCCTTGCATCTGAGAGGCTTTCAGCGCTGAGCAGGACTGTGCCTGAGCTGCATCCTCCTCTCCAGCCCTGCCATAGGTTTGTTCTAAATGAAACAGTGATGCTGGGCCAAATTAAAGTTCAGCAAAACGAAAGAGGGCTATAATTCAAACGCAGTTCTTGTTAGAGTGCTGCCCAAAGCAATATAATATTGAATGATTCTCCAGATTTCATTACTAGTGGAATATCCTGCCCAGTTTATAAATCTAGCTTGATTATTAATGTTTTTATTGTTCTCCATTAGCTGTTCTAACAAAAAGAGCATAAAATAGGAGATGGAACAGAGCTTGACTTGAGTGTTTCCCTTGAATTTTACTACATGGCTTTTGAGATTTACTACTTTGCATTTTGCACTGCTGCTTTTACAGTAAACCCCCCAACCCCTCCTCACCGCAGTGCCCAGCCTTCACAAATTGCATCTTTTTATGGCTGTTTGGCTTGAGCATCTCAGGGGTGCAAGCAGGAAAAACTTTATATACGTTAGCAGTAACCAAGTAATGAGCTCTCACTGCACAGGGCTTTGAACAAGGTCTGGAGGGAGGTCTACCTTCAGGTTTTATTTTTCTGAAGAGCCGTCTCAGTGGAGTCTGTGCACTGGAGGTGTTGACCTGGAGACCTGGTTTGTGCAGGAGCTGGCTGTTTTTTTTTGCCCGCTGGGCTGCTGTCCTGCCTGCTGCAGGCACGCCGGCTTGTGGTGGGACGCTGGGTGCCTGGCAAAAGCCATGGCTTGGAGGGGGACTGGTGTCCAGGGGTGAGCAAGCCTGGCCCCAGGGGAGCTGCTGTGCCCTGGAGAGACGCTTTGCCCTGGTGTTGAAGTTGCAGGACAGGAGTCGGTGGCGGGGTGGTGGCATCACTGAGGCCATCCCTTGTGGACATGGGCTCTGGCGTCAGTGGCCAAAGGATGCAGGAGTGCCAGGAAAGTTTTAGTTGGGTTGCAAGAGCGTGGGTGTGAAAAGGGGAAAAAAAAGACTGAGCTACTTTTTCTTGACTTGGTGGTCAGGGGTGACGGGGAGGTC
>NW_008602594.1:0-6344 GCF_000691845.1 Merops nubicus | reverse complement strand
TGTTCCCGGCGAGGTTGCTCCCGGGGGATGGAGGCATTTGCATTCAGCGGTGGAGAGCAGGGACCCGCGTCCCCCTCCGCGCCGTCCCAAGCGGCTCTTTGTTCGGGGCAGGGCCCTCGCCTTTGTGGCAGCTTCTCATTTGAATGACAAGGATGCGCTTGTGGGGAGAGCCGGGGGGTGGCACAGAGCCCTGGGACGCTGGGGCCCCCCCGGAGGTGCCCCCCCGTCTGCCTGCGGTGGGCCCGGGGGACGCACAGAGGTTCCTCTGTCCCCGCACCGGGGGCGGGGGGAGCGGGGCTGTGTTCTGTGTCCCCCAGGTGCCCAACTGCCCAGCAGGAGCTGGCCCACGCCCGGGGAGCGGGCTCCTCTTGCTGTTTCTGGGGTGCTTTTCCTGCCTGCAGGAGGGTGGGAGCATCCTGCTCCTCCCAGGTGCCCACATGGAGCTGCACGTCCCAGCCCAGCTGCCCTCCCGCTCCCACCTGCCCAGGATCAGCCAGGAATGTTCTGAAATAGCTGCTTTTAAGCACTTGAGGTTGGGCAGGGTGTCCCTCAGATGTGGCTTTCCCCCTGGTTCAAGGCTTGGGTTAATTAGCCCTCTTTAAGTAAAATCCTTGTATGGAAATTGTCTGTTCCCTCTATCGGGAGCAACCACCAGACTTGTAACCTTCTGTTTCTGCTAATGGGGAAATTAAAAATTCATAATCCCAGTTGGAGCTTCATTCAGCCTTCTAAAATGGCGAGTCTTTCAGGACAAAATGCTCTATAGATTCCCTAAACAATAACTTATTCAGGCCAACGGCGTTGGAGAGCGGAGCTTTGCTCTGCCCCTCTGCCATTAAAACACTTCATTCTCTTCACAGTGGAGCAGTGGCCATCCCAGGTCCATGAATATCTTCCAAGAAAGTTAAGCTATCATGTTAAAAAAAAAAAAAAAAAAAGTGCTGCTGGTAACATTTTAAGGTAGATCTTGAAGCCCAAGTAAAATGCAAACTAAACTGGCTTGATAAAAAGCTGTCTGGCAGCTTTCAAGTAGACAGGCGCCTGTGAAAGCATTTAATCTGGTATTAAAGCCCTGGCTGGGTTCAACCCATTTCCCTTTCAGATCTGAGTACCCCAGCCCTCCAGATACAGTAATGCCATTTCCTCCTGTGCTTGGCAGCTCTCGTGGGCCCAGCCTGTGAATTACCCAGGGTGGTTAAGCTAAATTACCTGCTTTAATGAGCCTTTGCCTTCTGGAAGGGCTCAGAGCAGGTGGGTGAAGCCCTGCTGTCCATGAGCACTTCCCCAGGGCTGGTGCTGATGCTGGAGCAGGTGAGCTCCCACCTTGGCCTCTCCTCTCACCCCTGGGCACTGGAGTGATGCGTTGGGGGGTAGAAGCATCTCCTGGCTGGCAGGAACCCCCCAGATGGACCTCACCATCTGTGGTGGCTGTGTGGGGTGGAGCTGTACCTCTGTACCCAACTTTTGCCCCTAAAAAGAGGAGGAGGACACTGTTTGCATGCACCTACCTGACTCAGTCTGTGATGCTTCATTATCTTCCTTCTTTAAATGAAGCTCACACCAAGGTGATATGAAACAGAGCAGCTTCCCCTCCCTGCCTGGCATCAGATGGGGCTCTCCTGCTCTGTGTCTGGGCATGACTCGCCCGCAGGACCACGTGTGTTGACCCCAGTGAGGACCTGAGAGTGACATGGGTGTGACAGGGGTGACATCATCACAAAACCGGGGGGCTTGGATGTCTCTGACACCCTTCTTTGTCCCAGGAGGTACAGCGGTGCTGGTGGCAGCTCGCTCTGACTCATGGCTGGGGCTAATGTCTCATTCTTTACTCATTGCCAGAAGTGCTGCAGGATTGGGCTGTGCAGCTCCGGGAAAGGTCACGCTGTGCCTGAGGGAAACTTTACTCCGGGATGCTGTGGGAGCAGGCGTGTACCCCGTGTGGGTCTGGGGTCCTGGCTGGTCTCGTGGAGGTGACAGCGTGGTGGGGAAAAGTCCTCGCACCTCGGGGTGTGACTGGCCAGCGGATGGTGAACGTGGGCCCCACGTCCTCACTCTCTAAAGTGCCTCCTTCAGAGCAGAGCTGCACTTGAAGGCCAAGGATTTGCTTTCAAAATAACCTGAGATCTGACAGCAACAGTTCTCAAAATGCTTTCTTTAATCAAAATCACTTTAAATGGGTAGATTTGGGAGTTTGGGAAGCTCCTGCTGCTGCGCGCGTGCAGCTGCGTCTTCTTTGTCCCAGATTTTTATGAGGATTGTCTCTGATTTCTGGGTCAGAGAATTAAGAGATTTGATGTTATATTAAAAAAACCCACACCAAACTGCACATGCAAAGTTAAATCCCGTGCAAAGCAAAGCAGACGTGCGGGGGCGAGGGGCAGAAGCTGCTGAAGGACCAGAGAGTTTTAGATAAGCACGATGAGAAGCTGTTGAAGGACAACGGGTTTCTTCAGAGGAATGTCCCGGTGTGACTGATGTGGAGCAAATGCTGGCATTGCCCAAGGAGGGTGGCCTTCAGATGGGACTCTGGCAGTTTGATTAGCCATGATGATATAATACTAAAGACCCCAATTAAATCTAAGGAGTTTCCTGCATCAGAATAAACCATGTGCACAGAAGATCGTTCTTCCAAGAAATCTGGAGATGATCTATGGCTCCTGGAGAGAATGGTCCAAACACAGTGATTTGGAGAGTGTCACTACATTCAGGATTTTTTTAAATATTATTTTTTCAAGAGGGAATTTCTGCCTGTTGACTGTCAGTGGTCAGGCAGAGTTCTTCACACTGGCTGATGTGTTATTTCATCCTGACAGTATTGATCTTTTGGGTGAACAAAAGCAATTTTACCTGTGTCACAGGGTCCTTGCTTGAAGGTGATGGACATGTTTGGATTATATCATCTTGTCATTTAACAAACCCCAGCTGGCATCTCCTGTGGTTCAGCTCCCAGCTGCTGAAGATCACCTGGCCGCCTGGGCACTGCTGTTTTGTCTTGGGTTCACTCTGCAATTCAAGTGTGTCCTACACGGCCTGCTGCACAAGCCCTTCTTTAAGGATGCAGGGCAAAAGATTCCATCATCCAAAATACAAGTGGGATATAAGAGGTCTGGACTGCTTCATCCATGGGTTTGTCTTCATTTCTGGAGGTTTTCTGTCCTTACACCATGGTGGGGGCATTTAATCCCCATGCAGCTTCCCCAGGGCTTCCACCCCAAAGCACCTGGCTCTGGATTTTTCTACTCCCCACCAAATGCCCCTTGCTGGAGGTGGCAGACTACAAGAGATCAAAAGGAAATTTCACAGGCTGTTGCCAGGCTTTGGGCATCTCACTGTCTGAGGCTTCTCTGAGGTTGAGGAAGCAGATCTGAGAGTGGTGTTGGACCAAGTGAGCAGCTGAACCCTGGAGAGGACCTGAGTGTGGTAAAAAGATGGAAAAGATCAGTGTGTGAGGTAGGACTTCAGATGGGATCCTTTCCAAGAGGAAAGCCTGGAAGCACTCATCTGAGGAAGCAAACACCTGGTTGGCAGCTGTAGACTCTCCAAAATACTGTGAACTATGGGCTATGCTGCTTGTTCTAAAGCTTTGACTGTCTACGTGCCAGTCAACCCTTCATGATGATTTGGTTTTCTCCATGAGATGCTGTCAGATGCAAAAGTGCTACTACTGATAACGTGGCTGAAGTACACCTCAGGAGATGGATTTTCGTGCTTCCCCCTGAGCTGCTGGGTGGCTCTGCTGGGTTCCTCTGCAGCCACCCTGGTGGTGGTGAGGGCCTATAATTACAAAAAACTTGGACTTCTGCTTCTCTGAAGGGTGTAACACAAGAAAATACTCCCTTTGTCTTACTGTAGCTCCTGGGAAGTTTGGTTGAAGGGTCCCAAGGAAAGCACAAGGGACAAAACAATACCATGACTGCTAGAGACAATCACACCATGACTCCAGATCTGATTTACCTGCAGGCTGGGGAGCTGATGAATTCAGCCTTTGGGAAAGGGTGTCAGGTCTCATTTGTCACCGAGCAAGAGAAAAACAAAGCAGTCTCTCCTGTTTTTCTTGAGCCCACCGTGTGGGATCTCCTCTGGAAATACTACATCTGCTCCATATTAGTCATGTCCTCCCTGGTTCTTGGCCAAGGCTTTGACAAGGCTGTGGTGGGGAGCATGGGGAGCTCGCACCAGCCCATAAGCGTGTTCCCACCTTGTTCCTTGTTTACTTTGTTCTTGCTGTTCCTTCTTTGTGTTCATAGTGTTCCTCTGTCACAGCCACCACCAAGAGCAGTCAGTGATGCTGCTTGAGGAGCATCTTTGCTCTTTTGATAAATTCTCTGAATTAAATTGGCTTTTATTTTTCTTGCTTTTTCTCCATTTTGCTGCTGCTCGGGAAATTCCCCGTTGCTCTGTACCAGGTCATGCTGTCTCTACCTTTGCATCCCTCATCTCAGAGATGCATTTTCACTCAAAAGCCAGAGGAAATTGGGTTCACAAAAGGGAAATCCCTCACAGATCCACGTGCCTGTGAAATGGCAACGTGTTTTATATAAAGACGCAGCTAAAGAGTCGTAGGTGGTTTGGGACTTTTGCCACATTTTGTTTATGCTGCAGAAATGTATCCTTCAGGTCTGACGAATGAAACTCTGAAATGAGGAATAATCTTGCACGGCCGCAGCCGGCACCAAAGCGTGCAGCAATAGATTGTTCTTCCTCTCGGGCTGGGTGCCTGTCATATTTCATGACAGGATGACAGCCTAGTTAGACAATCTGTTGCTGTTTTGGCATTTCTAATACACCTCGTGCTTTGGTACACACTCGCTCAGCGTCCAGCAAGATCAGATAATCTAGAGGAAATCAGCTGTCACGCTCCAGGGTTCCATATGGACGGTGAGCAGGGCAACAGTGATTTGAGTAGTCTTCTACAGGCTCATCTGGGTTAAATAACTCACCCGAAGAGATACTAAAAGTCTCTTTGCCTGAAATCCAGAGCATCAAGTGCCTGATCTGCCAGGCTCTAGGGGCGTGAGGTGCAGGCATTGGCCAAACAACCACATCACTCACTGAAAGGTGACCTGAGCTCCAAGCACCAGGTGTCTAGTAGTCAAGGGCATCCCTTAAGGGTACCCAGGCCAGTCTGGAGCTGGGTGGCTTTCCTGGGGTCCCCTCCTTGGACCATCGCTGCGGTTCCCTGGGGTTAGGTGCAGCTCAAGGTCTCCGTGGGAGGGGGGGTTGCTGGATCAGCACTCGGCGGTGTTCAGCTCCTGGGAGCTGCCTGGCTCCCCATCAGACTGCAGCAGTGAGGAGGTCACACCATGGAGGCAGCAGCACTTGAGGAGATGCTTTCTCAGGGATGCAGTATGAAGTGGAAGGCTGCTGCGTAGGCAGCGTGCACGTGGTGAGGCTGAGCCCCAGCAGGGTCCTGGCAGCACCCAGTCCTGTCGCTGCTTGTGGCACTGCTGGGAGCCAGAGGCATGGAAGGGGAGCTCTGCTGGGAGCTGGGCCTCTCCTGGCTGCAGCTGTGGGGTGCAGCTTTACCAGATGATGCCCCGGAGTGACTTCTGCCTTCTGGGTGCTCACAGGTCTGCTGGCTGCACCCTGGCTTGGGGTAGGGCTGTGCCCTGTGGATCTGCCCTGCAAAAGCCATCTGCTGACCTGGGCCAGCTCTTTTCATCCACACTTCTGTTACTGGGGGGCTCGATTGCACTGATCTGCCTCTTTCCAGCTGGATCTTCCTCTGCATCAGGATTTGCCAGGAACCCACCAGTGCCCTGCAGATGAAGCCACTTCCCCAGAGGAGCAGCTCCTGAGGGTCTATGCTCCCTGCATGGGCTGTGCATGGGAAAGCAGAAGGTGGGTGATGGAGGGTGCCCCTCTGGAGGCCCATTCCCTTCCCGTAAGCCCCCCTCAGTAGAGATTGGAGCATCTCCCTTATGATGAAAGGCTGAGGGAGCTGGGTCTCTTTAGCCTGGAGGAGCCTGAGGGTTGACCTCATTAACGTTCAGAAATATGTAAAGGGCGAGTGTCAGGAGGTTGGAGCCAGGCTCTTCTCTGTGATGTTCAGCAGTAGGACAAGGGGCAGTGGGTGCAAGCTGGAACATAAGAGCTTTTGCAGAAACATAAGGAAAAACTTCTTCCCTTTGAGGGTGGCAGAGGCTGCCCAGAGGGGCTGTGGAGTCTCCTCTGGAGAGATTCCAAACCCACCTGGACACGTCCCTGGGTGACCTGCTCTAGGTGGCCCTGCTCTGGTAGGGGGCTGGGCGAGACGATCGTTCGAAGGTAGATTTTCTATTGCAGAAAACCCCCTTGTTGAGCCGAGCAAGGATTTCTGTGTGGCGGTGGGCGGCTGCGCGGGG
>NW_008602593.1:56682-66181 GCF_000691845.1 Merops nubicus | reverse complement strand
GGGATGCTGCCGTAGCGAGCCGCTGCGGCGTGCCTTTAGAAAAAAATCATAAACCCAAAAAACGGCAGCCGGCAGCTACGACGTTTCGCCAGCAGAGCCAAAAAAAAAGGAAGAAGAAAAAGAAAAAAAAAAAATAATAAGAGCATCGTTTCCCCCTGGACCGCGAGGTGGGTGGGACTGCGCGGCTGCGCCGCGTGTGCCGCAGCCTCCGCAACCCCCCGGCCGCGGGTTTCGCCCTCCCCGCCTTGCTGGGAAGCGTTCTCGCCTTTCCCTTAAATCCAGCGCTGCCACAGGGTCGGTGGAAGTTGTTCGGTATTCAGAAAATGCAGGCTGGGCCCAGGGCGCGCACGCGTGTGCCTCGCTGCGTGTGCTTGCCCGTAAATACATAGTAACAGCTCAGCCGCCCGCCTCTACCGAGCCCAAGGCGAGAACAAAAAGGGGCAGGTTCGTCTGCTCACGTGTGTAGAGGTCCAGCTCGCTCTAATGGCACAGGCTTTGCTCCATTGTTTTGCGGAGTTTGCAGTGCAACCTGTAGCTAGGATGTGTCTCCTTGTGAAAGGGGAGATGCGGCGGTGTGCAAGCCCGTGCTTTGTTTATGTGATGTTAGGAGGACTGCAATAACCGAGTTCGGCAGCTGGTTTTATGGAAAGTGAAGCTATAGTCTGCTTGTGCCACCAGCTGAGCCTGCCACATGTCCTTAGGCTATTCAGTGTCCCATGGGCTGCTTTGGGGCACTTCTACTAACCTCTATTCCAAATGATAGTGACCTGTGCTTTGTGGTGCTTCATTCACCTTTAGGTTTGTTTGGGTTTTACATGTGCCTGAAGGACAAAATAACATGGACCAGCCATTTTTCTAAAAGTATTAGAAAAAGATCCTTGTTAATTGATGAAATACATCCTGGGAGGAAGAAGCTAACCAAACAAACCTGACAGTCTGAGTCTAACCATCTTAACTCAGAAGTGAAAAAAAGCTACAAGGGAAAAGAGAAAGAGCATCCTTCTGTCTAACTTTTACTTCCTCTGCCACCAACGTAGCAACTGAATTTAAAACGCATTATTTAAACTCCCATCTGTTGCTGAAAGATACAGAGAGTATCAATAACTGCCCTTTTCAGGGTAGGAGCCTATACCACAATTGCATGGAGACTGACTGGCAAAACCTGTCTGAAATCTAGGAATTGCCATATTGGTGGTGAGCAGAGAGGCCTTCTGCTGTGGCTCGGTGGAAATTCACTGACTAATATGGGATCTGCTTCACTGTCGTACTGAATGACTCCTATTTGACTTTGCCTTTTTGGAAGGTGTTTTTTTTTTCTCTTTAAGAGGCACCATAGAGAGCACTTCACTGAAGCACTGCAGCATCCTCTGGCTTGTCACTTGAGACTATTTATGTTGTAGTCGACCCAACAGGGCTCCCCAGCCCGCGTGAGAACAGGAGACACGTTGGCAGTGAGCATCACGCTCCACATACCCCTGTGCAGAGGATTATCCTCCAAGTTGTTCGAGGCTTTCTGCAGACTGCCATAGAACATGGAGGATCCATTGTCCTTCGTGTCCAAATCCTGCTTTTTACAAGGGTTTTAAAGGATAGAACAGGAGACAGGGCTCTCTCAGCAGGTCTGCTTGTGGACTGCTCATCCTGAGTCTCTGTCCTACATTCTGTCAGGGCTTTCTGGTTTGCAGGTTTAGCGGTGCAGAAATGGGGCTCTCCTTCCTCCTGTGTTCTCATCTGTCTTTTCCTCAGCTTGCTCATTTCTGTAGAAATATACTTACCACATGCCGTGGCAATGACCACCGCTTTGAAAGCTTGTTTAAAAGTATTGTGAAGGCAAACGAGACATTGTGGGGATGTTTAAATACCCTAAGCCTGAATTCCATTTCCTTTCTGATAAGTATTTATTGCTGTGACCTTAAACCAATCCAAGAAGTTCGAGTTCCCACTCTTGGGAAAAGTGTCAGCTTTTTATGTTGAAAGTGTTTCATGGCCCTTTTGCAGTTAGCTCTCACAATATTTGTGTAAGCTTATCAGGTAAATACCACTCTGAGTCTCTTACAGTCAAGAAAACTGAAGCAAAGAAATTACTTGTAAACTGGGGCAGAAGGAAATGTGAGTTACATATGAAGTTATACGTAGGGTATAGGGTTCTTCCCTTCTGTAGTACAAAATTTATTTTAAATAAGAACTTCAGAGCTGCTGTTTAGTCCTTACAAGGACATCTGCATAGTCCTTCTCGTTGCTGTAACCCATAAAGCTCCACTCATACAATGCTTCCACGTTCTGTGGAAGACAAGGGTTCATTTATCCATGGTGGTGCGTTCTGCGATCTCTTCAGCAAAACAGACTGTTGAGAGGATTTCACAGAGAAATGTAATTAGGAAAAAATGTGACTATATTCCTCTGCCAAATGCCTTCCCTAAATTGACTGGGAAGGGCTCAAAACAAAAATGTACTTAAAACCATTTTCCTTTATGGCTCATCTTTAAGTGTTTTGCCTAAAGTAATGAATCACTGGGTGAATCAGGATGGGATTTTATGATTTCTTATTTGCCTGCCTTTGATCAGCTGAGTAGCCTGTCGAGACTTAATTTGGGACTGTCTTCTCTTTCTTTATGGCAGCATGGAAGGGCAGTGTGGAGAGCGACGGGGCAGAGCAGGAACGTTTTCCTGTTGCTGTGCAAGGTCATGCAGTATTGAGAGAAAGGTTGAGAGTCCACATTTGTACTCATTGCTTCTTTTTTTATAGAGTCCTTTTCTGAGCTTCCTTCTCAAGTCTCCTGTCACTTGTTTGTTTTCCCCTCATCTCATCTTTTAACTGTTTCCGCCTCTCACAACCCGTAGGGGTTGTGTGAGAGAAGGAGCCTGGAAATGAAAGGTGGTGGCTTGCCACCCCTAAGCCAACAGCTGCAGCAGTTGGAAGGCCTTCTGGCCACCATGCTGCCCTCAGACTTGTGGCCTTGCCAGTAGGCAGGACAGGCATGTGCCAGCACCTCGGTGGTCCTCCATGGCAGCCTCAGCCCACGTGGGCTTGGGCTGCCAGCGGGGCCGGGGTGAGCCCTCTTCCTTCCACCCCTCCTGCGGCTGCAGCTCGCTGCAGAGGGGCAGTACCAAGGAGCTGGAGGCAATGACATTTCAAGCACTGCAGATGTTTGCTCAGTGGATGTGAGTCAGTCTTTAATTTCCAAGCTCCTTGTTATCTTGGTGGCTCTCTTCTAATCTCTCCATTTTGTCCTTCCTGTAGATGAGGAGTAAATCAGGAGCTTTATTTTCCACGTCAGGTGTCAGTAATGCCGAACAAAAGGGAGATAGCTGCTTCCCCACCTCTCAGCGTGATACGGTTACATATACAGCCTATTATTGCTTTTTGTCATCTAAGTGAATAGTCCGTACACAGAGTTTCAGGCTCAGTGTTTCATTATTTATATCCACGGTGCCTTACGGTCATACTGTTCTTCTTTAAAAGAACTTTGAAAAGTATGAGCAAAGAAAGATGTATCACATCTCAGGCTTTGCAGAAATAAAACCAGCTCGTGTGAAACTCAAGAGCTGGATTCTGATGACTCGTAACCAAACAAGACGAGTTCTTGGCAAAACTCTCTTTGGAGAAGAAAGTTGAGTCATATTTCAGCTTTTAAGCAAATTATCTTGAATTCAATAGTTAAAATTGCTTAGCATATTGCTTGTATGTCTTGGATATTTGCCATCCCCAAGACTGTTTGACTGTGAGGAGCGCTCAGTGAATAAAGTGCCAGTGAGTGTGCAAGGGCGCATGACAAAACCATACACAGAGACCAGCGAGATGGTGTCCAACCCAACCACTTACCCAAATGCCTCTCACATAGTGGGTCAGCTTTTGGCAGCCCTGTGCCTTAAGATGGCACTTTTTGAATGATGTCATTTACAGGATATGAAAAAAAAAAAAAAAGGCCTGTGAATTAAACAATTACTATTACTACCAGGAGTGATGATGTTGTGGTTAAAAACACAACTTTTAGCAAAACATTTTCTGAGATTGCACATCTTCCAGGTACCATCTGGAAAGGATTCATGCTTGAGCCAGCAGAAAAAAAGAAAGTTAGATTGTCTGTACTACCGTTTTTTTCAGATACAAACTTTTTGAATTTTAACACTCCAGAAAACTGGACTTACAGGAGATTTTTTTTTTTTTTGGATGTTTCAGAAGGCAACAGAGAAAATGACCTTAGTTCCTGGAATGTATTTTCATGGTTTGTGAAGGTCTCAGTGTCCCTGAGAAAAATAAACTCATTTTATCTTCTTGTGTCATCTCACAGTCTTCCTTCTGAAGTTTGTGACCACTTGTAATCTTTCCCATATTCTAAAAGGAACACATGATGAATAAATTATCCATAATGGGTTTTACAAGACATGTCATGGTATGTTTAAAGAGAAAGCCAAGCTCCTAGGCCAGAGTAGTGCTTTTTCTACTAAAAAGAGAGGTTGGATCAGCTACCAAACACAGAGGTCTGAGGTTCCTTTAGAAGGGTCATTAGCTCTTAGTGTTCTCTCAGGGTGATCCCTGCTTCAGAAAGGAGTGTTTAGCCATCCAGGTGGAAAAGTTTGGAGTAAGAGCAAAATTCTTATTTCTTCTTGTTGACTTATTACATGTGTGTCTAGAGAGGTTTGATAGCAAGTCTCTGGAAGTTTTCTTTCTGGGAGATTTAAGGCTGGGTAATGTAGTAGGCATGATGACTGGAAGTGACTGGGATTGCTACAGGCGCTCTCCAGATGACTATTTACTGTCTTTCAATGTGAATTAGAAATAAAGCTCAGACTAGGAACTTTTGCCAACATAGCATTTTTATTTGCATTTATTTCATGACATTTCTTGAATGAAAAGGCCTTAAAAGCACAAATATTACCATGCTGCTTTCAATATAGCTCAGCATCAATACAAGGGGAATTTTTATTAGTTGAAGCAATTTCTTTTTGTTCCTTCCCACAGCATTATTGGCACCTACACTTGAGGTGGAGACGTGCTTAGCTTGGCTGTCCCAGTGTGGATGCTCCCTTTGGGAGCAAAGCTACTGTATTTGCAGGGCGCAGCTCAAGCGTGGCTGCAAATCCCTCCCATGGACTGGGGCAGATTGGCCTCTGGCAGCACCAGGCTCCACTGTAGAGGCCAAGTGATGAGCCTGGGGCAGACGCTAACTTGTAGGGAATACAACTGGCTGACATGAACCCTACCCTTTGAGACTGGAGATTTTATTCAGACTCTGCGATTTGTTGCACCCATGAACTTGAAATTTAAAATAGGTCATTTGGGGGTGAAATTGATGTGACCACCTGCACTCTACTGACTATGGAGGGTGCCTAGAGTGATTAGCAGTGACAAAATGTATGCTCTTTATATATCTCAGGTAAAGTTATGTTTGCAAAAATTTGCCGTTTGCGTATTGTTTTGTTTTGTTTGTTTGTTTGTTTGTTTGTTTCAGGTATCACACATATCAACCTTTCCCTCTGAATCTGTAAACGCTTCACAAACTGAGTGTTAATGTTGCTATCGCCATCTTAATTTTACAGATGGAGGTGCTAAGGACAAGATGGTTATCCTTTGCCAAAGATTTATGATGAGTTCATGCTGTGACAGTGAAAGTTTCGGTCCCCAGCCCCCTCCTCTCTCTTCACTTTCCTTGTGTTTTGGCGCTGAGATCAGATTTTGTCATACTTGGAAGTGCAATGCATTATTTCACTCAATAATTGCTTAAGTTTCAGGATTTTGTTTTGGTGGTTTTTTTTTCAGTAAAGCACTTCACCTAGCAAGATTTAAAGATGTGCCTGGTGTCATGCTGCTTCAAGAGCAACTCTTATGCCTGAAACCTGGGATATGCTGAAATGATTGCTGCTGCTTCAGCTAGCACTACTTGTACTGAGATTTTGCTCTGTTTTCATTCAATCATTTTTCTGTAGAATCAGAGTTTTAAAGCAAAACAAAACAAAACAAAACAAAACAAAACAAAACAAAACAAAACAAAACAAAAGGCTGTCACTTTTGCAAAGATCCCTTGTGAATAAACCAGCACGCTGTTTTCCTGCCAGTCCAGCCTTGTAGCATTTCAGCTAGAGAGGGGCAGAGCAGCAAAGCAGAAGCTGCACATCAGTGAGCTATGAAGTCTGCTCTCAACCACGCTGTTTACGGGGAGGCTCATTTCATCACCTGCTTTTGAAACACTGAACAGGGAAATTATTGAGCACAGACAATGTAAGGCAGTTCTGAAAATCCTCATGGGGGACCATGATGCAAAACTCCACCCAAAGAGCTTGAATCTTAGGTTTTTAAATGCCATGGGACACGGATCTCAGTACAGGGGTTGTTGGATCTATTAAGGAATTTTTTATTTTAGGAATTCACAGTCACAAGAAGCTTCAGGATTCAAAGGGCTCGGTCCTTGCCACCTCAGCAGTTGCCGTCTCCTGTGGCTTTATCCCTTTATAAAAAGATCATGCTTTCCAAAATAGGTAGACTATTTTATCCCTGCAGCCTCTGGGAAGATTGTTCCAGAATGTCACTGCTAAAACCACCCTCCGTTTGCCAGTCAGCAACCTAAATTCACTTATTCTTTTATTGTGCCAACATTTTAATATGCAAGTAGTTGCTCCCCTGGTATATATAGTGGAAATCTCTTCTGTAGAGGAGTTGAAAAGGACTCAGCTCACATACCCCCAGCACTACCCTTGCATCAGGCTGTACCAGGCCCTGTCTGCCACCATAACCGTGTGCTTAGTTTCTCCTTCAGGAGCAAAGAGCAGGTCCTGCCCCACTGAAATCTGTGATGCTCACCTTTGCATCTGAAATTTGGACCATTTGGGCTCTTCAAGAAATGTCAAAGGCACACGTAGACTTTAAAATTACATTTCTGAGAAAGTATTTAGAGGGGAAGAAAACCCAGCTCATTTGCAAAGCCCTTTTCAGCATGGTGGGGATGTGGTATAAACCAGAAGTACTGGGTCATGTGAACTTAATTTGAAACAGGCAGATGTCATAACGAACAAGTGAACTACGTCCCCCTGCCTTGCCATAGCGGCCAGCAAGAGCTGGGGATTCTCCTGCTGCTTCGGTTGCGTGAGAGCAGTTTGGTGGATTTGAGGTAGCCCCAAGAATTGGGAAACATCCCCAAATTAATCTGGCATCTGAGTGTTCGCCACGTACCCCAGGGTGAATGGTTGTTTGGCAATAGTACAGGAAATTCATTCACAAAACTGGAATTGAGAGAGTTGTGGTGTGAGAGCTCTTTTGTGAATAACATCCTTCGCCTCAGCACCACGCTGGAGTTGTAGCTCAGCTGAGAGTGGTTGGACTCTGGAAAACATTGATCTTTCAGTTGATTTGCATTGCTGATGAGGAAATATGTCACTGTAGCAGGCTTGTCTGATCTGCCTTTGGTGTTACTCGTGGTGCTTTTATGAAGCACATCTATTAGAGGAGAGATCACCTGATCTCTAGATGATAACTGCTTGACACAAGATGCACATTACTCTTTCTTCCTATGATACGTGAGATTAGGGATTTGGTTTTATCTGTTTCTTGTCCTTGTTCAGAGTAAGTTTAACCATACACAAAGCATCCTCTGCACAGCTTCTTTATGAAATAAACCCTTAACATATTCAAATACCTGGAGTAGAGATATTAGTGGAACAGAGTACTGGGATATCTCTATCCCTCTCTTTCATCCACCTAACAACAGCAAAGACACAATACATTTTATATTTTTAAGTAAGAATAGAGAATATACAGAAGACAAACACTGAATATAGAAATAGGACTTGGACAAGCAGATCATTTTTATTCCTTAATTTCAGGGTGCTTAATGTTTTTTCCTGAAGCAAATAGGATTGGTTTGCTCCTCACTAGTTTATAAATATGGGTACTGTCTTCAGCAGTTGGTTGCAGGACCAGGTAAATTTGTAAGGTTAGTGAGGTTGATCTCATTAAGGCATATAAAGTTACTAGTGTCTTGCAATGCATTTAGGTTATAACCTGAGGTCCTTCTAACAATACAGAATTGTATGGTAAGGATGGTCCCTGTTGTCCAAGTTTCACTGGTCTCTTCTGGTGATATTGCCTGCTGTTGGTGATATACATCTTGGTTGTTTTTTTATTGTGTTTTGTTTAGGTTGCTGACACTGTAGGTGCAGTTTACAAACAAGATACCAACCAAACACTAATATTTGGAGAAACACTTGGATAGGTACAGTTCCTCACCCAGAATGCCATTCAAAGCTGGATTAGAACTGACTGAATTGCAGAATATGACCGTCCCTGAAGATGATAACATCAGCAATGATTCAAATGATTTCACAGAGGTGGAAAATGGTCAGATAAATAGGTGAGTATTTTTCCACTGATGCTATCTGTGCTAAGAAACACACTGTTTAAAAACAGCATTCTATTTTTCAGTATATGTCTTGAATTATTCATTACTAAGTCATGCTCCATTTGAAGATGTAATTTGAATTTCATATGTGACATCTGTTGGGCATAGGCTGCAACAGCAGATAAAGCAAAAAGAGTGGCAATTTATTCATCGTTTTGAATCTTTCAAATTAGTCTAATAAAATGCAAAACCATAAAATGTAGCAAAAACCCAACATTTTGAAATGTCTGCTTGCACACAGCAAAGAAGTAATAGCTATTAATACAATTAGACCAACGGCATCATTTGGGGCAAATATCTTTGTTGACCTTTGATCTCTGATATGACAATTTTAAAACCTGCCTGGCCACCTCCATGCATCCAAGTTCCTGGGGACTTACAGCTGATGTCATTGGCAGCAAAGGTAAGTCCCAGGCCACGTTCACCATTCGGCAAGAGAAACCAGCAGCAGCTGTTGCTCCCTGAGGCAAGGGATGGCAAGAAGATGGTAAAACAGACTTACACCTAACTTATATCAAGTTGAAAAGATGCATCTACTTATCAATATCAGTCAAAATCATTAGGTTTGTTTAAATTATCTGGCTGTTTGCTTTTTTTAAATGCTGTACAGTCATTTCCAAAGAGCAGCCTGTTCCACCTGAGAGTGGTTCTTCAGGCCTTCCTACCAGCCTCCAACAAGTGCTGAGGCACCTTGTTTGCAGCCAAGACCTGGTGACGGACCCTGTTTGGATTTTATGAGCTATAAAACAAGAAGTTGGTTGTTGAACAAACTTCCTCTTCAAATAGTGCAAACCAAGGTGGAGCATGCCACCCGACCAGTGCCGTCCCGGGGATCCAGCCCTGCACGGCACTGGTGCTGCTGGGAAGCCTCTGCTAGCATATCATCCTGCTCCTTTACTGCTGGGCTGCTGCTGCCTGTGTTTATGGTCTTTAAATAAATCTTCTCTTGCCCTTTCTTCCTTTTGGCAGCAGCTTTGCTGGTTACCCGGAGAAACTCACTTTCTAGTGTGATAACAAAATGAAGAGCTGTTTATTCCCAAGTGAGGACAGAGTCGCTGGCTCCGTGGCCGCGAGGGCAGACAGGGAGCTGGGGGGTGGCGTGCGGG
>NW_008602593.1:2372-56619 GCF_000691845.1 Merops nubicus | reverse complement strand
GTGTTCCGCCCGCCCCCCCCGCCGAGGGGAAGTCCTGGGGCGGGCACCAGCTGTAGTGGTGCGACCGCAGCACAGCTGCACCGAGGAAGATTAGAGCTGGTCAGGAATTTTCTGATGCAACTGCTTTGATGGAAAGTGCCAAAACAAAACACAAACCACTTCTGTTAAAAAAAAAAAAAAGGGGGGGTGGGGGTAAGGCAAGAGAAAGACAAAAAACCCCTTGAACTTTGCCAAAACAAAACAGTTCCAGTATGAACCTGCTTGCTTTCCTGCTGGCTCACTTTGTAGGTGAGGAGCTCAAGGGCTGACAGTAGTGAATGTGCTCCCTGGAGCCTGCCGAGGATTTATGTCCCTGAGAGAAGGAGTGGCTGCACCAGGCTGGCTGCGCCTCCCCAGTTCTTTGGCTGGTGCCGCCAGTAACTGTTATGGGGAAAAACCCCGTTAGTGCTTCATCTTCCAGTGAATGTTTATGGAGGGCAGGGAAGGAGTGTGTGTGCCCTGTGTGCCTGATCTTCTGCAGTCACAGCGTGCTCTGTGGAGTTAGGGCATAGTAAGCATGGCAAGGTCTGGATCAGATCCAGGCTCCCTGCACAGGGAAGAAGAAAAGTAGGGTGAAGAAAGAGTGTCAGAAACTCAAAGGCAGAATTTCTGATTGCTGTTCTGGCTCTTAGGGCAGATGAACGTATTCCACAATTTTCCATTCCTTTCTGGATAACTTTTTTCCTCTGCAGAACATCATCTGGTTGCAAGACATAGCCCATTACAGTTCTCTGTTCCTCTGCCAGGGTGCTCTCGGGCCACTGTCCTGTGCAAGCACCTCCACGCTCACACAGGTGGTGAGAGGGCACAGAGGCCCTGCTCTCTACCTTGTGTCAAACACATCCCATGTGGATGTGGTTATTCCCTTTCTGGAACTCTTTTGGCAAACACCCTGTCTCCATGGAATTAAAGTTAATGGGCGTATGGAAGAACACATTTTGTGCTGCTTGGCACATGGTGTGAGGCCTTGTGAAACTCCAAAGTCCAGCAAAATTAGTGGGACTTTTTCTGTTGATTTCACTTGAGCTTTAGATTAGATCTGTAATTTTCAACTAACTTTTTGTTGTTGTTTCAACCTGATTAATTTTGCGCTCTATTGATTTTAAGTATTTTTTCCTCCCAGTGCGTAATTTTTCAAGCTTAATGTAGAGCAGAGTTTTTAAGGGTCTTTTGGAGAAGGTATACCAGGGAGAAGCTGATTCCATGTCTGGTTGTAAACTCCAAATATTTCTTGATATTGGAAAAGAATTCACTAGTTTCCTTTGGATTTCCACCCTTTTCTGGGCCTAAATATACATTTATATATGCAGCATTATGTAGGGAGGGAAGCTGTAGGGGGCTAAGTTTTCCTTTGTATGCAAACATTGAATTTCTTCTGGGAATCTCATTTAAGAGACTTGCATCAAAACCAGACATGGATTTGGTGACTTTTAACTATGTATCCTGGTTATAATACTTTGCCATCTCTGCACATAATTGTAAACCAGTATTTAGATGACTTCTTCTCTGTAACTATCATGATGCTCACAGGAAGCTTCTGGCTGAATCCCAGTCTTGGGTTACAGCTACTAGTAAGTATTCAGCACCTCTTTTTTGGTTAAGAAGACTGTTAGTGCTTATACCCAATTCTGGTTGAAGTTTCATAGTGTTAGTCAGACCAAGGTTTCTTCTGCATTTCTTGTTCCTGCCTGCCCTGGAAATCTTTGCCTTTGCTCAAGTTAGCGCTCAGTTTAAGAAGCTGCCTAAGGATAAAGTTCTGTCATCTTGGCAAAATTAACTTTCCCTAACAAATATTTAAGGCATTGTCAAATATCACTTTAATTTAATTACGTTTAAACATATCTGAGGTGGCTAAATGGTTTTTGGCTGGCTCTGCCTAACCAAAATGGTTAGCTTGGGGATACCACCTTAATAAAAATTTCTCATTTGAGTCCTTTGATAAAATAAGTTTGGAAACCATAGTTAAACATGGTCCTTTTCAAAACACTTTATCAATAAGGCTATGTTTCTGTTTTCATTAAATCAAACCAGGAAAATAAATAGATGAAGAATTAGATTAAATTCTTTCCAAGCTGAGGCTTCATGTGTTACAAGGATGAGCTGATTATTTTTTGTCCAGGATATTTTATTAATGTATCTGAAAAGTTCTGTATAAGCTGTTCATGCTCTATTGTGATGCAGGAAACACAACAGGAAAGCAGAAACATATAAGAACAGGTTATGTCTTTGATGAGTAAAGCATCTGAAATTAAGAAGACAAACATTACAAATGGGTTTCATGCTTGTTAGGGAGTCACAAGGCTTTGATGGCACAGACGGTCCTACTGCGCAGTTCCACAGCACCTGTCACCGTGGCCTCTAGTCCTTAGGAGGGCTGGGAGAGGCTGGAGTAAACAGGAGTTTCATGTCATTCGTGTCACATTTATAAAGGTCAAATATACAACATTCTGTGACAACTAATAGCTCATTTTCTAAGCACATCTACTAAGCTGAGCAGATGCATGTCACAGTTTAACCAGAAATTCCAGTATTCTAACATATGTTACCTTGCATAGGTAATAGGGGAACAAACCATCCTGGGGAAAAAAAAAAAAAAAAGTTTATAAAAAGAAAAATCTGGGGAAAATTGATTTTTGTTGAATTCATTAGATTACTTCCCCCCCACACACACACACTTTGTGTGGTTTGGTTGTGTGGGGTTTGTTTGTTTGTTTGTTTTTTTGAGTAATACATTCCATTTATGGAAAACTTAGGCTGTCATATGGTACATCTGTACCACCTAACAAGCGTGGTCCTGAGGCAACCTTCTCATCTGGACTTGTAGATTAGATTGCCTGCAGTAGCACAGGCAGCCCAGCCTCCAGATCAGGCAGACCCCACACGCCCCAGCACTGCATCGCTGCTGAGCCTTCTGGGCGAGCCATCCTGGGGCTAGGAGGCAGGTGCGGGGAAGCACCCTGTGAAAAAGCCAGGCACAACGTACCTTGTGATTTTGAGCCCAGCAGCCACATTCCCTGTCTGACTTTGCCTTCCCGTACACATCACAGCATAAATGGAGAAAAATGTGCAGTGTGACGTGGTAAACACGGGGTGGATGAGAAGCCCAGCTCTTGTAACAGGAGATGAGAGGCTAGGCAACAAGCCCAGTGCGTTTTAATGTAGGCCTAATTCAAAAGAAAGTGCTTTGGAACAATGTAACAAATCAGGCTAGTTTTCTTAAAGCCCTGTCCAGAAGGAAATAATGTGTTCGTTGGCAACAGAAGACACCAGTTCTCCAGAAGCCAGAACCAGTTCTCCAGAAGTTTACTCTGTCAAAAGTATTCTAGTGGAAAGTCCCACAGTCACTTTATATTCAGGCAATATTACACAACTGTTTTCTTTATCATGTGGTAGTTCTTTAACAATAATTCTCATCGAACTTTAATACCAAGTGGCAACAACAATGGTATCTACAAATTTGTTATTTTTGTAACTGTTAAGGGTGGACTGGCTACAGAGACATGAGGTGAAGTAGGGGTAGCAGACTAGTTATTTCTACCATAACACTGACAAAATCTAAAATGACACAAGATCTCCATAAATGACAGAAGAAGGCAAAGTCCACAGATGTTCCCAGAAGCACTTACAAATCCAAAAGAGACAAAACTCTTCTCTGTTCTCCTGCCTGTACAAATGGCCCGCGGGGTGTTTCAAGAGAGAGATGGAATGTCTTTTTCAAACCATGCACACTCTGCTGCCTGGGTTCAAGAGATGAGCTTTAAACAGACATGAAAAAAAACACATGCTCTGACTCTGGTTGAGATTTTATGGCATGAGGTTGAAATACTTACATGGTGAGCTTTGGAAAGTTAAATTTGGATCAGTCTACCTTAGAAGTGGTTACTTTTCACTTCTTAAAAAAGTAGGGGGAGTTTCAGCCTTCTATTCCAACTGCATTAAGGCTGGTAAACCTGGCACAGTGTCTGTATTTTGCAGCAAATCAGTTGCTGAAGTTTGTAGTTAAAAAAAAACACAGGGGAAGCCTGTAGTTGTTTTTCATTAATACAAAGGAAGTCAAAGCAAACCAATGTGTAGGAATCAAAGTTGCAACAAAACCAGTAAAAATACCGCATACATCTTGCCAGCTGTGGCTGGATTTAAGGGATAAATTCAAAATGTGTATGTGGTGCACAAAATGGTGAAGACACAGAGCCCAGTGTTGTCAGTTGTGGAAGCCAAGTCAGCAGCACTATAACTGCATGATTTTGGCATACACTTAGGAGCTGTGCTATCATATATTGCTAGTAATTAGGCCACAACCAGGGCATCGGGGAAGTTTGACAGAGTTGTGTCTTTATGAGTTCATGGTTATATTACCAGCACAGTTTTGGAGTCACAGTTTGAACTGCGTCAGTGGACGTTCCCATCTATGGGAAAGGACCAGTGGTCCTGCTCCCTGTGTTCAGCATATTGTCTGTTTTAATTTAAGAAAAGCCACCTTAATTTACCTACAGCTAAAAGTCTCTGACACTTGGTGACAGCCCCTGTTTAGGTATGTTAACACGTACAATGGCTGATGCATTAGCCAGTGCAGCCTAAGAACCATCTGTGGATTAACAAAGATGCCAGGGATTTAATTGTGCATAAACTTTCAAAAGATGAAAAAATGAAAGAATGCTTTGTACAAACTAAAACGTTTGCTGAAGACAGAATCTGGGAGAAAATAACAGCTCATCCAAATCAGAAGTGTCATAAATCCCAGGGATACTAACACAGCCACAGGAGGCAAATCTTGTTCTGGTGACTGCAAGTTCCTAAATGTGGATGTATCAAGGACACAAAACAAGTAAAGAGGGCAGAGAAAAAAAAAGCTGTTTATTCCATGTTTCCATGAACAAAAGCATTTAATTTGGCAGTATGATGAAAACAGTATTGAATTTTGAAAGACATTTAAATCAAAATCCATTAGCCCTGAACCAACAGAGCACATCGCCCGGTTCAGGATGGTTTGGGCAGTGCTAGCTGTGTGCAGCTCCTCTTCCTCCTCTTAACTCCAGCCATACTGACCCTACCATGGCAAGTTAGGATTCCGTAGGGCTGCACTGTCACCCAACAGTGAGGGACAGACAGGTTCTTTCAGGGATCCTTGGAAGAATGATGACAGCACTAAATCATAGTTACAATTAAAGCTTTATTTTCTTACCAGGATATTATGATTGGTGTACTACAGAATTTATGATTAGAATGGCACGGGACTGCTACAAGCAGAATCAATGTAGTACAATCTATAAGCATCATGATACGGAGTTTATAATACAACTTGATGTATGATTTCTAGTCACATGGACCCTCTGCAGGTTGGGTCAGATCTTAATACATTGTTTGCTGTATCATTATAGCAATCATAATCTAGACTCAAAAATCACATAAAAGAATGTGAGCCACTCGCTTAGTCCTCGGAGGAAGCAGAGGCTGATGGGGGTGTCCATGGCCACCAGAGGGTCCTGGGTCTCACTGTCCAGCGTCAGCTCTGGTCCAAGTTCCTGCTTAGGACTTGTAACTGCTGGATTTCACAGACAGTGCTCCAGGTGTTGTTACACTTCCCTCTTCTGAGAGGGGGTCATCACCACCATCTCATGGGCTGGATGCCTGGGATGCCTTCAAGGCTGGCAGGGAATGGAGTAATCAAGCTGGCGCCCAGGGGTCTTGAGGCCAGTAAGGAGGGGAAGAAGAAATCTGTTTGGTTTGTCTACTTGTTTCACAGGGCCTTCAGGGCCTGATAATAAGGGAAAAGGAATGAATACATGACCAGTTCAGTCACAGAGAACAGCTACTTGCCTTATAAAATGGTGTTAGTTATGCTGACTGCATAAACAGGAGTTGGGAGCAGGGGCTACTGGTCACATGCACTTCTGCAGGACACCTGGACAAGTATCTTCTCTTTGTGTCTGTAGAAATAAATTACTTTCCTGTCAATAAAACCAGTGCTGCTGCTTTAATAAATCTCCTAAAAGACTATTTATAAACATTTAGCCTGATCTTGTAGTGGTGTTATCTTTATTGATGCCCAATGTACACTGGTATCAGTGAAGCTTAATCTGGCTCATTAAATAGTTATGAGTTTGACCTCTTTTTGCATACATTTTTTATATGTTCCATATTTTGTAATTACACAGTGCTCACGGAATTAATGCATTCACATTTTCTAAGCACTTGCTGGATAAAAATCCTCTGATTTCTTTCAGCAAGTTTATTTCGGATCGAGAAAGCAGAAGAAGTCTCACAAACAGCCACCTGGAAAAGAAGAAATGCGATGAATATGTAAGTCTCTTTTGCTGTTCTTTTCCCTGTCAAGATGAACTAAATGTTTTGTATATGAAGGGCCTTTAGACACGGTATTTAAAAGTGCTGGACACACACAACTGTCACTGAAATTCAGGTTCCAGTACGAACTGCCTGTGCTCAGCACTTAAAAAAAAAAAAAAAAACCAGCATTTTGGTCGAGTCGAGGCAAGGGAATCTCTCTGGCCTGTGTTAGGCAGGAAGTCCTTGTGGTTCCTTACAGCCTTACAATATATAAGTCATACGCCTAACATGTTTCACATGTTTAGTGAAAGATAGGGTTTGAAATTGAAAGTGTAGTATGAGTTGTGTATTGCCTATACCACTGGCACTGAGTTTGCAAAATCTATAGGACAGAGATCAGAGTGTAGCTGTGACAGGGCTCAACAATGCTTTTCCCTCTTTCCAACCAACTTTCATTAGGCTGTTTCCCTAGCAGTAGTTATTTATATCTCGTACGTTGCAAAATGTGGAGCTTGAAGCACAGATTCCTTTCCCTGCTCCGTTCCAAGCCATTGCTGACAAGTCTGTCTTCTCCAGATTCCAGGAACTACTTCACTGGGGATGTCCGTCTTCAACCTCAGCAACGCGATTATGGGCAGTGGGATTCTGGGGCTCGCTTTCGCCTTGGCCAACACGGGAATTCTCCTTTTTCTGTAAGTATTTGCGCGGCGAGTACCTGATCTCCGTGCAGTTACACTGCTTTTGAAGGACATGTGTGCTGCCAGCAAGTGGAGGCATTTGTAGTCCATTCTGTATTCAAGTACAGCATTCAAGCCTGAAAAGTTTAGCTACAAGTTTTGGCCATTTTTGTTTCATTCAGATTTTTCTGAGGGAAAAGTCAGTATTTGTAAGGCTAGAGTGAATTAAGTCCATGTTTTTACTACAGACCTGAGCTTAGCCAGGGATTTTTTCCTGTGGTCTACAAGCTAAACATGCATCAGAAATATTCAATAGTAATAGTTGCAGTGGGATGGTACCTAACTCTTTCTTGTGCCACAGGACCTTCAGAGCTTTCATCAAAGCATGGTCCAATAACTACTTTTTTTTTTTTTAACAAAAAAACCCAAAACCAAACCTTTATATTCCTTTATATGTTACATATAAATTTTAACTCCCACAGTTTCTTCTGTTTCCTATGTGAGAGTCCTTGAAAGCCAACATAAATATAGCCACGATTTTAGTATAAAAAAAGAGTTGAGGTAGACTACTTAACTCCAGCAAAAAAAAAGAGGCATTTTGCAAAGGAGCATTTTGTAGTTTAAAACCGAAATGGTGCCAGTGAATGAGTAAGACACAGTGTTATTCTGGATCACAGTATGAGACGTTTCATTGTGAAAAGTGATTGTTAAGAAATCAGTTGGGAATTGTGTGCAGATTTCAGTGATAAATATTAATTGAGGGAAGAAATACAATAATTTATAATCTTTGAGAACTGTTCAACACATCTGTTGAGTTTACCGATTAAAGAGGTGTCATTTATCAAATGTCAAATCTAAAAATCTAGAACTTTTGTTATTTCTTAGGTTTGGGAGAAATGCCTAATATGAGCCCCGTATAGAGCAGAGAGGATGGCCCAAGTGGTACATATAGCCATCTGCTCTGTTTTTTTGTGCCAAGATAGATACATCCGTGCTGCTAGCTACAGTTTGCTGTGTGGTTGGGTAAAATCTAGGAATAATCCCAGGATTTAATCCATTTACATTAAGAAGATACAAAGTTTCATTATTGAGTTGTCAACAAGCTAGGGTATAAAGTAGCTGGACTCTAATGCAGGTCTTTCTTATGCAGAGTGACTGAGTTTATTTTATTTTTGCTGCTTTTTTACCTAGTACTCTAACCTGCATGTGATACTCCACCCATGCTCTGACAAGCACACCTCTGAGGGCACAGGCTGGTTGTTCCTAAAACTACTGTAATAAGAAAAAAAATCACCTCTCTTAAGCGTTGTTACTTCTTCTGTGGTAATGGTGTCTCAGCCAAAGACCACCATCAGTTTCTCCTTACAGCTTTAGTTTTCTATAATCTCATCTTCTTCTCATTCTTTCAGCAGTTTTTCAAGAGAGTTAAGTGAAATGTGTTTGCTCTAAAGGATGTAAAAAGGCAGTTTCTTATAAGTGAAGTACAGCAGACCAGTGATGTGAACACCAGAGGAACTTCTAAGAACACGTAATGGTGGCTGGGCTCATCATGGCCTGAGTAGTGAGTGTGTAGATCTGTACCACCACGTTGTCCGAAAACCTGCCAAACATCAATGTAGAGATTTTATACAGTAAATAATAGCATTATTCTCCACAGAATTAACTGTGCATATTTAAAGGTGGATAATTGTTTTTGTTAGCTTTATAAATGCCTTTAGATCTCTTGGCCTGGAGATAGACCAGCCTGCTGACATCAAAGGTAAGGAAGCTAGCAGGACCTAACTGACGAGGCTAGTGGAGCTTTCCCCTTTGAAGCCTGCAGATACAGGATCCTAATGTGTCTGTAGATATGCCTGAAAGTGGAAGTGCTTTAGATGTTCCTTTATCAGGCAATAATCTCAGAATTAAGTATAGTCCATCAGAGTTTCATTTTTTTTTCTCATTCTCACTCAGTGCATTTTTCCCATAAATATACAGTTCTGCTGTCACTATCACAGGTAGATCTTAGAACCGTTTCTGCTTTATAAGTGATTAACTATAGAGTCCTGGCAATACTTTCATAGCATTCTACACATAAGAAAGAATTTAAATTCATGTCTCTTGAGTAGCACAGTTCTGGAAAGTTTCTAGGTTGCTTTATCCAGAATTGGTATGCACCATCCCTGAAAAGCAGAAAGCAGAGGTGGATAAATTAGAGGAGCATTTTCAGTGCTAACAAAGCAGACCCAGCCTGGTTTCCACTCTTCACAACTTTTAGGCTCCTGCAGAGTGAAATGTGCACTGCCATGTACACCTGGATCAGTTCAGATCCTATGTTCTTGGCATAAGACATGCAAAATAAACACAAAGAGTACATACTCTCACATCCTATTTGCATAACATAGTGCCACAGCAAAGTGTCACACTTTCTAAGCAAAACAACTGAGGTAGGAATTCAGAGGAACTTAATCCCAGTGATGTTAACTACAGCCTAGACCAAAGGCTAAAATCCTTTCGTGTATGCAGAAGGGAAGAAAGCCTTGCTGCAGAAGGATAGCACAAAAGGCCTGGGGAGTTAGAGATCAGCCAGGCCACCTAGTTATGGCAGGAGCACTCATCACTGCCTGTGGTTTCATCCTAGAAAGCCAGGATCAAAGTGATGGACCTCACTGCAGGGCCACACAGGCCAGCCAAGCACCTTCAGCTTGCAATAAGCCCAGCACTGCATCTGATGTAAAAAACCCTAGTGGGGCGCATGGGCTTGTTGGATGAGGTACAGTATGAGACTACAACTGTCACTTTACACTATTTTCTGCAGCTGCTTCTGCTAGGGTTGGCTGGAAGCACTCACGAAGCTGCAGCCTAGCTCCTCCAGAGCTGGAGGAATTACTTTGCAGCCTGGCAGACCAGCCCTCTGGGAGGCCGTACGGTGGCAAACCCCATGCTCTCTGCCATGCTTTTCTGCACCCAACACCTTCTGAGGGTTCAGAATTGTTCCATGCCATAAGACATGTGCCTGCATGAGCCTGACAGGTCTTCTGGCCCTAAAGCCTGAGATTCCACAGAGGGCTGGGGACAGCACGTGTTTCAGCTACCTGGTAATGTGGCAGCTGGAATCAAATAGCAATGGCATCGCAGGAACAGTTTATTGTTCCCAGCACTGTATCAGTCCCCTGCCCTAAACTGTTTGTTCTGAGTTTACTGGGGGGAGGTGGCTTTTGCGTGTGCTGGTTGCTTGCATAGCTGCCAACACTTTTTTATAAGCAGGCAAAATAAGAAGTTGGGGAGTGCCTTTGGGACTGCAGTGCAGGCGCTCCCCTGCTTCTGTTTTGAATTTGTGCAGAGCCAGTGGCATGGACGTTTTCATTCCGTTCCAAGGGGTGGTTCTGGTGCAGATATCCCTGTCCGTGCCACAGTCCTAACACAAACAAGGGTTTATACGGCGCTGATGAAAATGCCAAGTGTCTCTGTAAGAACCCTACGGGGAGCTAAGGACAACAGAGCAGATAAATACCTGGCTGCTCAGGGCTGTTATTTTTACCCCTGCAAAGGCTCCATGAGCTCAGAGCCTGAAAAACAGGCGCTTTTAATATGAAAATAGACTCGCTGCTGGCATGTGGAGCTGGAGCCATTTGGGGCTGGGTGTGAGTCAGCCCAGCAGCTGAGCACTGGAGGCTGTGAGCACCGTGGCTGCAGGCAGACGGGGCGTAACGGCTCTGCAGGGAACAAGGACAGGCGCAGGGCTTAGCAAATCTGGAGGAAAAGGAGCAGAGTGACCTCAGTCAGTACAATCTCCCTTCTCTTCTCCTTCTCCTCAAGGAGAAACAACCCTCGGACTGTACAAAGAGTGTGTTGTTAGTGTCAGCCATCAAGAACAGTTCCTCCTGTCACATCTTTGTTTCTCCCTGCTCCTCTGGCCCCAAGAAACTTGTGGGTTGTTACTTGGTCCTAAAGTATTTCTAGGCTAAAATAATAAAAAGGGCGGGGGAGGAGGCTTCTCATCTTGTTCTTTCTATGTATTTCTATGTAAAAGGTGTGTTCCTGCCCATCTATGGCAGCAGCTTGTTTTCTCTTTAAATTTTAGGCTTGTTTTTCTCAGCGTCCTGAGGGAAGTTGTCATAATAAAGAGAAGAATTGCCAACAGATTGTCTGAATGCTCTTCACACACATCATGAAAACATCATCAGGTCTTTGTGGGTCAGAATGTTGGAAAGGAAGGCACACATGGTGCTTGGCTTAAAGACATAGAGCAATAAGCAAATGTGGTTTTATGCACTTAGCCGCTGGCACTGACTAATTATCATTTGTGCCAGCAAGTCCCCTACACAAACAGTTTGGTCATTACTTCCTGCAATTCTTCTGTGTGAAGTTGAATTATGGATCACAGCAGAGCATGAGTGACATCAGTGAGGGAAAACCACTCACCACCTAGACAAAGTATAAGCCTTTGGTTTATGCCTTTATTCCTGAGAGAAGCCAGCTGAGCCTTAACTTCCTTCCTCTTCTTCCTCCTGGGGTACTAGGAGGCACATAAAAAGCCATTTGGACATGCTTCGGTAGCATATGAAATATGTCCTGGGAAAAGATGCTTCCATTTAGTATGGAAGTCCTTAAATAGACAGCTTCCCTTTGAAACTTTCACTCTGCTTCCAGAATAAAAAGCTTTAGAGTGGGTGGTGAGGGACATAGCTGGCTCACCCCTGCTTCCATTAAATCTCAATTCCTATCTGATAAGATATCTTTATTCTTGCTTCTTTCAGTCTGGGGAGGTGTAACTCACTAACAGGCTGCACTCTGCAGCTCCGCCAAGTTTTGTTTGGTTGAATCTCTCTGCATGCAGGACTTTTGACCTCCACAGTGGTGTGGTGGAACTGCAAATAGCATGTGAATCACATGTATTTTTAGAGCTTTTTGCATTGTCATAATAGTACAAAAATTATCTTGGAGTCAATGTAAATATGACCTGATGTGAAATATTGCAAAGTTAGAGCTTAGCTCTTCCAGTAAGCTTTTTTATTCCATTCTTTTGTAGGATACTTCTGGTTTCAGTGACGCTGCTCTCTATTTATTCAATATATCTCCTGTTGGTGTGTTCAAAAGAAACAGGTAATTTAATATATTATTATACCCTTTCAATAGAATTGTAAAGAACAAGAGGTGAAAAAATGTTCAAATAAGGCCAGGTGTTTTGTGTAAGACAGAATTTCTATCACTTTTCTGACACGACAGAAATGACTAACACGTTTTGGGCCAGAAGCCCCGAATTAACAAGAATTTATAGCATAGCAATGGAGAACAGCATCTGACCCTCACTTTAACGACAAAAATGTACAACAAAAGAGTGAATTCTGCTACTGTGAGGTGTTTTCGGTGAGCAAGAAGGAACAGATAGCATAGTCTCTTTGCATTGCAAAACCAATTGCAAATGAAATACAATGTATCTTTGCCTATAGTGAAACTTACCTGGAAATACAGTTTGTCCTTAATGGTTAGTCTGAAATTCCTGATAGCCTTTGTGATGGAGGAGATTTCCTAGAAGAAAATGGGAGAGGAGTGTATCCGTAAACAAGATATATTCTAAACGTAGAAATGAGAAGTTACCTACAGCGTTAAACATCATTGTGCTCTGGAGTCCAAGAGTCTCTTTCCTTGATTTTCAGAGGTAACAACCTCTGAAGCCGGATTTAAAAAATTATCTGTGCACAAGAACACTATGATATTTTCATATGTAAGTTGGACACACATGAGTTACTGTTAGAGCATGTATAATGGCAGCAACTGCCTATTAGATACATATGCCTGATTGTGGAGACATTTATGCCCTGTTAATTCCCAAAGACTAAGCCCCGATTTCTATCCTGCTGATACATTTAAGCTCAAACTTACTGTTTATACAAGCTTCAAAGCAGAAATGTCAGCTATACGGAAATGCAGAGTAAACCAAACAATGGGATGCATTTTCAAAGTCATCTGTGCAGTGTAACATCTGCAGTATTTCTCTGTCTGTTCTCATGTATCTCACCATCTTTACCATGTCCAGTCTTTTTCTTAGCCTAATTCACAGCCAAGGAAAAAAACAAAGACAAAACCAAAAAACCAACGTTTAACAGAAACACAAACCAATTAATAGAGGAGTTTCTTGAGCTTGACATAGATTTATAAAGAAGTTTCAGTTATAATTTACATCTTTCCTTGCTTTTACCAAAACCACACCGAGAATTCACAAGTTAAGAAACTGTATCAACAGTAAACATCTAATGATTAGTAAACATCATTAGAAACTGTAAATAATCCTGTAAACCAGTGGCTGCTCTCATTTGGATCATTTAGTCAAACCAAGTGAAATTGCAGACTTGTGTTTCTGTGTCTGCTGTGACCAGGCTGCCAGTGCTGACTTTTGGGTCCTGCTGCACTGAGTGTTGCCCGGAGAGGACGCTTTCTACGAGGCTCTCATTGCAGGCACAAACCTCCTAATATCCCAGGATGGGGACGCCAGAACTTAACATGTCACTAGAGGTACAGACAGACTCATTAAAGGGGTGTAATAGCCTCATTAAGAGCTTCAATTTCAAAAAGTGACTGGCAGCCAAGGATAACATTTATAGATGTCAAGAAAACATTCCTACCTAAGATTCAGCCCTAGGACTTACAAGAGAGCTCTCTATTTACTTGCAGAGGGCTGCACAGATGGGTGGCTAGCTGAAAAGGAATCATAAATGTTTCGACTCAACAGTTTTCCCTGGTGTATTTGTTACCTTTCATGCAGGCTGTATGGTGTACGAAAAGCTGGGTGAGCAGGTCTTCGGTGCCCCAGGGAAAATGATTGTCTTTGGATCTACATCTCTGCAGAACATTGGAGGTAAAGGAGATTAAGGGTACTGAAAAGTAAAACCCGGGAAAATATTAATAATGTTACAGCTACCAAACAGTCAGGTTGCCCCTTCTCTGTGACATCTTGGGATCTTCATGCTCCTCAACATACCTGTGGCTTTGTATGCAGCCCCTTAAAAATGCTGTATTACTGAATGATAAGCAGTTTACAGTCAATTATAATTTGGGGTCTTCTGTCAAACTCTGGGAGAAGGTTCAGGATGCTTCTCTGTACTTGTTCCACAAAACATCCTACCCATTTTCTAATTGACTTTCTTCTTCCTCCAGCAATGTTGAGCTATCTCTTCATAGTCAAAAATGAGCTACCTTCTGCCATAAAGTTTCTAATGGGAGAAGAAGACTCCTTTTTGTAAGTTGAATTAATTTTGGTGATTAGATTATAGAATTTTACATTGTGTAGTTAAGTTTAAGCATATGTCTATAAATGCTTATAGGTATTGGACACTCTTTAGGGCTGTCAAAGTAGATTTTCACAGGAGTATCTCAGGGGGTTAATAAAAATCAGGACAAGTCTGGGAAGGAAAAGAAGGTGAATAGGACATGAAAGGTTAAGTCATCAGTAGTTACTCTCTTTGCTCACCAGATTTTCATGAAGAGCTGTGATTTATACAGACCTCTTATCATAGGATCCGATCTTTTACATTATTAAGCAACACTTGAAGATACTGGGAACAATGCAAGTGTAAGACATTGTGCATTTCCCTGTGTTCTTATCGTCTTACAGGATTTTTCCCCTGAGGCAGTGTCCATAGTATGAAAACCTTGGATGCTAGCACATGACAACAGCAGACTATTATACTTAGATTTCTGCCACTTATCACTCCTTGGTGTTTAAACAGCTTCTTTGATGGAAGGATTGTATTTCTTTATAGTGGCAAATACCCTTTGCACTGGGTTATTCCATGTGCTGTAGTGCATGAGAAGAAGGTAGACATCCCATTCCTCAGACTTTCATACTAAATTGGACCAAGCAGTGGAAATAGGTCGTACAGAACGTCACTAATGCTGTCCCTTCTCCCTTTCCTTGCTTTCCAGCAGGATTCAAAGCCCTTTGCTAGAAGAAGATACAGCCTTGGGCTAGCTAGTGCATGCCAGCCCGCAGGAGCCTGGTCTGTCACTCCAGGCCTGGGTGGTTTACCCAATGAATCACGGTGGCCCCCCTGCCCCACTGTGCTGTATGTGTGGCCTTTTGCATGATCTTTCCTCATTCTGGCAGAGTTATTTTATGTTAGGTTGCAGAGGGTGGTGTTCTGCCTCCCAGTCCCACTCACTGATGTCAGTAGTAGGGTGATATTTTGTCTAGTGACTAGAAAATCTGCCGTATCTGAGTCAGTGCAGTGCCATATTTTAAGGAACGGATGCTTAATGAGTCTACAAAGTTTAGATGTGGGCCCCATCTGTTCTTTTGTAGACGCTTGTAGAATAAGGAGACCAAAGATAGTTCCATAATGCAGCAATCAGTGAGGATGACTGAGTATGAGGAAAAAGAGAGAGGGTTTCAGGTGTGCTCACAGTCATGGCTTTTTAATGTTTTATACAGGGCATGGTATGTGGATGGCCGGATTCTTGTTGTCACAGTGACTTTTGGTATCATCCTCCCTTTGTGCCTCCTAAAGAACTTAGGTAAGATGCAGATACTGTTGTGGCAATAAAAAAAAAGGAGCCCAAGGATAATACCACTGCCAGACACACTGCCAATTCAACTATGATTAAAAAAAGAGCTCTCACTGTAATCTAAGCCTTCTTGATCCAGGAATAAGTTGTGTTTTGAGCATCCTGGAACAAGCAGGCCTAAATTCTCACACCAGTTGGACTCAGTATAAACCAGCTCCATCCATACAGTTGTGGAAACTGATTTTTAAAATTATGTTTAAGAGGGTCTTCATTTTACAAGCCAATTCTATTTTACGTATAGCTTGTAGAAGTAAGTGCACAAACTGTGAAACTATGAAAAAAAAAAAATCTTATTTTTCTATCATCATCAATATTTTTAGTGGTGAGGTTAATTGGAGGTATTGGACTTTGAAGTAAGATGCGTACAGAGGATTGCATTTTCAAATGTATTTGAGTCCACAGAGATGCCAGTAGATGCACAATGTATTTTTTAAAACCACGTAACAGGTTTTGGCACTGAAGTCCTGTTAGGATCTTCCTGTTGAGAAAATAACCCATACTTAGATGAAGTGGCTTCTATTAGGGAATCTAGGTCACGTTCTGATTGCAATTGTACATTTTCGGGTTTGTATCAATTATTAAAACCTCTTTCAAAAGCAAAATCAAACTGCTGACCCTCAGGGAGCCAAACTGGTCACAGAAAGCTCAGGTCTCTCGGAAAACCAGGAGGCTTGCAACGTGGGAGACTCCCACACCAATAAGACATGCTTTTGTCCTGCCCAGAAGCTCATGATACATATTAAATATATAACATGTTTAAACTTTTCATGAAGCTTCAAAAAAGAATTTAAAACCAAGATAAGGCTAATAAAATCATTTTGCATAAAACTTCCTTTTAATTTCTTCCAGGGTATCTCGGCTATACCAGTGGATTTTCATTAAGCTGCATGGTATTTTTCCTGGTAGTGGTAAGTTCAGCTTGCTTTCTTTGTTGGATGAGAGTCACTTGAAAGGATATTCACAATTTCTCCAACATCTTAATTTTAATTTGGTTTCTTATTATCATTTGTAGCAAATAGCTGTCTTCTGCTCTTATTTTAGGTTATTTACAAGAAGTTTCAAATTCCCTGTGGCGCATTGGAGCTAAATGCAACATCACCTATCCTATCAAATAGCTCAGCACATGAACTTATGTGTAAGCCAAAGTATGTTATCTTTAATTCCAAGGTATGTTTCTTTTTATAATATTTATTCTTCATTCACATAATGCATAGACCTAGACCCCGTGTTCTTAACCCAATCAGCACCACGTCAGGCCTGATTCTCCATGCTTCCACTCATGCTCCGATGGTGAATTCCCAATGGATCTCCTTGTCCAGTCTTATGGAGATGCCATCTTGAATGTACCTCCTTGTGGTCCTGCTCCACCCTGATAGTAGATGTGCTAAGGCTGAGATCCCAAGCTACCACCTGACAACTAATGCTTTCTTTGGGAGAGGTTTTCCTTTCCACTACTTCTCACTATCCGTGCTGCAGCTCTTCCTTCAGGCGGCTGTAGTTCAGGAGAGGCTGAGTAAGCCACTCCTGCATCTGAAGCCCAGAAGTAATCCCTCTGTCCTTCTGCACACAAACCACTTCTTTGTGGCAGGGTACGTGTTTCTGTGGCCATATGGTGAACTGGATTGCAAAAAGGATACAGTTGAAAGCTAATCCAGCAAAAATTTGATTGCCTTTCAGCTGGATGCTTTCCTCCATCGCCACACAGCTGCAGGAAGTGTTGTGCCAAGAGAATGTGAAAGAGCAACTGGCTGTAGCTGTGGGAGCAGAAGGATTGCTCCTGTCAGCTGTGATGGGGTGCAGTGCTCGTTAAACAGCACCTTACCCAGCAGGGCAGGAAAGGTCCTCAGGGTCTCTCAGTTGCATTCAAGGGAATGAGCATGTGTAGCATACGCATGCAAAAATTACTATTTTTTAAAATTCATTCTACCAGCTTCAGTTGAAGAAACAAATCCGAGCACTTTTATGGATCTGGGGTAGCTATCAGCCCAGATCTGGTGGTGACAGACCAAGAATTAGTTAACTTGGAGTACAACAGCAGCTTAGGTGTAGGTATATTTTAGATAGTGCTGAAGAGCAGTCCTCTCCTGCAGTGTCAGCATTTGCCTCGGTTGACAGAGGCACGTGGGAAGGATCGGTCCAATCTGAATGAGGCACACTGGAGCTGAACCTTAGAGATGTGCCCTTGGGGTCAACGGTTTGCCAAGCATTTTAGCAACTTTGGTGTGTGAGAAGAGAGACAGTTTCAGAGAATCAGAGGATGGCTGAGGTTGGCAGGGACCTCTGGAGGTCATCTGCCTAAGCCAGGCCACTTAGAGCCAGTTGCCAGCAGCACATCCAGGCAAATCCTGAATATCTCGATGGATGGAGACTCTACAACAGTAGTGTGCTGTGAGTGAGAGAGAAGAGGCGGCACAGACCTGGGTGAGGAAGGACCACTGGAGAGCAACCAGTATATTTACTGAATCTGTTGAACTTGGGGTGTACCCCAGGATGGCTTCTGTGGGAAGGGGATGCCTGTGGCCAGCCTGAACAGATCTCAGAGAGCCAAGAACTGCTGCATATAGGGATGTACACATTTGTCCTCACAGGAGGGCCTATTTTTCATGTGTTCTCCGCTCATACCAGTTCCCTGGGGAGAAGGGAAGTGCTTGGGTGCTGAGATAATTTGTGAAGATTGGCTCTATGCTGAGGACTGAAACCCATTCAGATTTTTGGTGGAGAAGGGGGTGAGGTCCCCCCTGGAGGCCTCCTGTGCTTCCTGGTGACGTAACGGTCTCTCTCTTTCCCCAAGGAAAAGCATGTTCCCTCCACAGCCCTTCTGGCCCTTTTATTGGCCTGGGAAATGAAGGGACTCAGTCTGGTACCTTGAAATATCCATTTATTTGTAAGTTCTGCATTCCTCTTCTCTTTTCTTACAGTCTGGATATGGGCTTCCTCTTCAGGACTTCAGCCTTAGCACCACGGGTGCACACCCCTCTCCATGCCGAGGCAGGGTAGTGTAGCAGTGACCCACCATTGTCCCTTTGATGCGTGACGTGTGCTAGTGACAGTGACAGTAGCTGGGCAGGGAAACCCATCCGAGGGAGCAAAACCAGCAGCCACGTGGCGCCCAGCGCTGCGCTCTGCAAGCAGAGTCGGGACTGTGCTTGCACCACCAGCACGAAGACTCTGTCCTGTTGAAAGAGCGCTGCTCCCTGTAGCTCGTTAAATACATGCTAATTGACACGTCTTCTGCCTTCTCTGAAGTCTCTCGACATTTGGTTGTGGAGTGCAGAGAGCTGGGAGCTGAGGTAGTTGAGCACAGATCATTTCTTCACAACACTGGAGGAAACACTTCTTAACTTCTTTTCTGAAATTCTCTCCACACAGACCGTGTATGCCTTGCCCACCATTGCTTTTGCATTTGTGTGCCACCCATCAGTCCTCCCCATTTACAGCGAACTTAAAGAGTAAGCCTTTGTCTTTGTTTTCTCTTTTCCTCAGTTAATTGTTTTGAACTGCTTTTCATGGAAAAAGTTAGCATAGAGGTGCTCTGAGTCATTTGTGCCATTTGGAGGAGATATGTTTTAATAACACCCAACAAGCCAACGAGTGTGGCTGTCAGCTAGGAAATCTGTCCTCCCTGGAGTGCTCCTGGGGTGGGGCGAGGGGGGTTGAGGATAATGCAATACTTAGGGAGTTTCCTCTGGAAGTACACAGTGCCCTGGGGAGAGCCAAGTTGTGCCGATCGTTATTTGGCATAGGGGAGAGGTGTGTGTTCAGCTAACAGCATTTGTTCCAGTGCAACTAAAAATCTGTAGCAGTACTAGGATAAAGAAGTACTTTCAGCCTCGCCTTTACTAAAAGACCTTTGCAGGTACAGCTGCCTTGCTGATACCTCCGGCTGGCCAGGGCTGTGGGGAGCTGGAGGCCGACCCTGCTGCGACATCTCTGGGGGGCTGCAGGGAGGTCTTGGCCCATGGGTGGAGCCCCAGGAGAGGTCAGGGTCAGTCAGACTCATGGGTGCCCTCAGGTCTTGGCTGCTTGCTGGGTGATTTGAGTTTCAAGTGACTTCAGCAGGTTCCCAGGGGCCTATTCAGGGCACCCTGTGTGGATTTAAAAGTCTAAGTTTAGATACTAAAGTGTGTCTATTTCCAAACAAATACCTAAAAACTGAATTTTGACACTTAACCTATTTAACAGAAGTACAGTGGTCTGCATATGTTCATTATTTTCTAGCCATGGGGACACAAATACTGCAAACATTCAGAATGTGTTTTTTCCCCTCTCTGTGTAATTTAACTCTTCCTTTATTTTGGCCTTTTAATTTGATTACAGAAGTGTTTAAGGGCCATCCCTCTCCACTCTGCTTCACCCTCCACTCTGTATAAGCAAGTAAGGCCAAAGAGCAGAGCTGCCAGGCAGACCCACCATTTCTTGACTTAAAGCCCCAAGAAGGGTCTGTTTCCCCAGTCCTTCTCTCGCTTGTGCAGCTGTCAGTGAATTCCTGGTTTAAATGAAAATTTAACTTCATGAGTCGCCTCAGAATTACTATGTTTATGTGAAAACTTAATACATTCTAAAGCAGCTATTGAAAAATCCAGCTCAACCATTTTTATATGTTCTTTTTTTCTTTTTTTTCCCCAGCCGTTCACAGAAAAAAATGCAGCTGGTTTCAAATATCTCATTTTTTGCCATGTTTGTGATGTACTTTATGACTGCCATATTTGGCTATTTGACTTTCTACGGTAAGTATGCAGTTCTTTACCGATGAAAGCGGAAAGGGAATACATGAGAAATCAGTGACATACCCCAGCTGGAAAGAAAGGTCCCATCCACTTATTTTAAAACACTTTTGCAAATAATTTTCCTTAAAGTTTTCATGCTGAAAGTACAAATCCTTTCCTCCTTTTCCCCTGAAAAGCCTAAGTGAAAGTACTATTTGCAAAAGGCATATTGAAAACATGAGGGAGAGATTTGTTTAACAGAATTGGGGATTAGCTGGGCCCTACTAAGAGTTTCATTCCAAGGTCCTCACCTAATGTTGTGTACATTGGTAATGACTGAAGCATGCATATCTGCATAAAATAAGTCTGATTTGAGAGCAGGTCCAAGGAAATGAGTCAAATCAGCCACCACAGCTTTTTCATTTCCTAATTAACACTTTCATCACAAGACCCTAGGATCAAATGTTGTCTCTAGAGCTGACCCCTTCAGGTCTTGGTTAAATAAACTGGCAGTGGAGGTACAGAAGCTTTGTGTGTTTCCCCAGCTCAGCTGCCAAAGGGTGGTTGGTTATTTCAGCGTTTGAGACTTGCACCGACCGTGTCTCCTTTAATGCCTACCTGTTCACCTAAAGAAACAAAGAAATGATGTTGTATCATCAAAGAATACAACATGTGTGTCCTAAAGGCACAATTATTAAGTAAAGTAGGATAAAATGTGAATGTTGCCCAGGAAGATACTCTCCTGATCCAGTGTAACAGCAATGTTGAAAAGTAGTGTCTTTTTCCATAGACTACTAACGGGTTACAAGATGATAAAACTGATGTTTGCCTTTTACCTCAGAGTTACCAAAAGGTCATCGGTCTTCTCCACCCTATCCGAAGTGACCTTTTTGTTACAATCTCCTCATTCATTGTACAGCAAGAGAAAGAAATAAGTAAATATGAAATGTGGTGTTTTTTTTTTTCAAAGATGTACCTATCTCATATTTGTTTTCTCAGGCTCTCATTCTGATTATGAGACCTTGAGTCTGCATGCACTGAAGTAACTTGAGGTCATCTGTTCTAATTTTCCCACTAAAACTCCACATACGCTGCAAGTGACAACAGCAACAGCCTTTCTCATCCAACTGCTCCCATCTAACACATTTTTGTAGAAATGCATCAAATTATCAGCCCCAGGGAGCAAGTGGGTGTAAATCAGCATGGACCCCTTCGCTTTGGCAGGGAGGAGATTCTGATGTGATTGCCCCAGGGATCTGAGGAGGCAGATCCGTGGCGCTCCTCTCTGGGAATCTCCCACACCCCTCAAGGACGAGGGTCTGGAGTCCATGGAGGAGGTAGGGGCTGCGTCCTTCTGGCCCTCCCGAGGGGGAATGGCGGAGGAATCCCTGGGGTGTCTCGTGTGCCTCTCCCCACGTCAGGCGTCCCTGCCCCCCAGCGCTGAGAGCCTGTGGGTGGAAGCTGTGCAGCTCTGCTGGAGCTTCTGCAAGGGTCAGTGCCATGACAGGCAGCAAAAAAGACACCGAGGGAATATAAAATTCCTCCACTTTGATCCTTCTTCCCCTTAACACTGACGAGACCTTTTGTGTTCTCTTACAGTTTTCTAACGCTTTTCTCTACCCTTACCTGGGTAGGATCAGCATTTTTATTGTGGCCATTTCTTCTTTGCACCAATAGTACTTGTCTGTTTGCTGTGTTCTCGAAAGTGTTGCAGTGATGACTATATTTACATTGCAGAATTACAGAAAAGAGGTGTTTTTCTTCCCCTAAAAGGTCACACTGTGGTTGGGCTCTGTGGTGTATCTAGCTGAAAGGAAAACAGACCTTCAACTGTAAGCCTTGCCCTTCACTTCCTACCTGGCTGCAGTCCGTGAGCGGTACAGAAGTTGCAGTCTGTGCTTGCAGGAGCAGAGTAAGCTCTGTGTTGCAGAAGCTGTGCATGTGCCCGGCTTGAAAACCCCACTCCTAATCTGCAGGGAGGTGGGAGAGCGTTTTCTTTCTCCTGGTGGGGATTCAAGCACTGCGTAGGTGGTGTTAACCTCTCCCCAGAAGGGCATCCTGGGAGTAGTGCGGGCATTTTGCCGCAGGACAGATCCCTCTGCCTCCAGGAATACATGAGGTTTTACCAAGTGCCAAAGCTTTTAAATTAGACGTGGCCAAAAAGTTCCCTTTAAGGGTTTTGGTTTAAGAGCTATTATGTTTTACCACCAGCTTTCCAAGATTAGCAGTCAGAAACAAAACGTGAGCCTAAAAAGGGGCAGCAAGTATGTTTTGTGGTGCACTTAACAGCTGCCCCCTTAGGTTATTGCTTCCAGATCTTTGAAAGTTACAAAGCAAATCCACAGGTCCCTCAGCAACTTGAGGTTGGTTTTTCTGTTGGTTAGCACATGCAGGCCCGCTCTGTGGTATTTATCACAGCTTCAAGGAAATGTTTTTGCAGGAGGGTCATACTAAAATATCACCAGTGCCTCCCCATCAGGCACCCTCCCATGATTTGTCTTGGCTGCTGGGGCCACCGGCCGGCATGGGGCTGAGCTGCAGGCACTGCTAGGGGGGTGGCAGGCCCAAAGAGAAAAAGCCATCGGGGCAGCCCTCGGAGGAGCTGCTGAGGGATTTGAGTGCAAATGTCAGAGCGTCCCACTGAGAGTCAACCCAAGACAGGCTTTCTTCTTAGTTGAGAACAGGGGCACTGCTTTTTGCTGGAAGTTTATTTGCTCTTTAGACTAACTGAGCTCAGAACCTTGTAGTTTGTATTAAGTTCAGCCATTGCAATGCATGTGGTTATTTTTAAATCACTTGAAACTTTAAAAAAAAAAAAAGAAAAAAAGAAAAAAGCCCATGGAACTAATTAGAAATAGCTTATTTCACTTTACTTATTTTTTTTATATATGTAAGCAGACTTCTGTGTATGTCTCACTGTTGTCTTTCCTACAGTGAAAATTATCTTAGACTTAGACATGTGCTGTCTTGAATTGGGATGCATTCCTAAGTCAGGCCTCCAAAGGATTAATCTGGAATAATGGGATCATTAGGATTTGGTTCAAAGCACTGTTTTAACTCAAGAATGTTTCATTCCATACTCTTTTGTTTGCAGATAAATCACTTGTTGTTCAAGAAGGCTGTTGTTAAGCAATGATTTTTTTGTGAATGAATTGCCCATTTGCCAGAGCTCTTATCTTACTGTCTTTTCCATAGACAATGTGCAGTCAGATCTGCTTCACAAGTACCAGAGCAAAGATGACATCCTCATCCTGACCGTGCGCTTGGCTGTGATTGTAGCGGTGATACTGACGGTGCCAGTGCTGTTTTTCACTGTAAGTGAGAAGCTCCGCACGGTTTGAGGTCGGGAAGAGCTGTACACAGCACATCTCTTCAAACCACCGCCCAGCAGCTGCCAGGGCAGTGGCATTGCAGCTACGGAAAGAGCTCGAGCTTGGATCAGACTTTTCCCACACCAGATTCCCACTAACTTCTGGACAAATTCTTCCTGCAGGAAATCATTGCTTTTGGTCTTAAATCTGTTTTAAATTGAATCCACAAGGGCTATCTCTTACTTTACATGACTTCACTGGAGCAGGCTCGGAGGCAAAGTTCATTTTTAAGTGCAGGATGAACTCAAAAGGCACTCTAGAAAGAGAGGAATATCCTACTGCAGTTGCATGTATACCTAGTTTTGAAATATCAGATTAATTTTAAGGATTATTTCGAAGGATGTTACATCAGAGACCCCTGACAGATCTGTGCAGTGCTTGTTGTCACATAAAAAACCGATTAAAAGAAATATGGAAAGCTTTGCATCGGCTTTTAGGCTGTTTCTGACAGATGACTCTTTCTCTTCCTACAGGTGCGTTCATCATTATTTGAACTGGCTAGGAAAACCAAATTTGACTTACGCCGTCACGTTTTGGTTACTTTTGTTCTGTTGATTATCATAAACCTGTTAGTCATTTTTATCCCATCCATGAAGGATATTTTCGGAGTTGTAGGTACAGTATCCTGGTTTTGTACTACTAATAAAAGATTGTTGCTAATCAGCAACACAATAACTGGCTGTTGCTGAGGGCAAACAAAACTCATTTATTTGAATTTTGCAGGGGTCACTTCTGCCAATATGCTGATTTTCATCCTTCCTTCATCATTGTATTTAAAAATTACACAGCAGGATGGATCAAAGTTGACTCAGAGGATTTGGGTATGCATTCCTTTCCCATCAATGCAACACTTTCATCTTGTCATTCCTTAGAGTCCTTAGAATGTGCTAGGTGCAGGGTGTACCTAACCTGAGCATATGTCTGAGCTGCTTTACATTGCTTTTCCTCCTCATTTCAGTCAGTTGGAGCTGTGCTTGCCTTTCTCCTTTGCTTACCCTGGGGGTCTCCCAGTGCCAGGGCCACACCATGCAGGGCACCTTGAGTTCTGGAGGGACCTTCTTTGTGGGGTGAGGGGCTCTTCCCCTGGCTGGCAAGTGGCACTCTGCAAGCATCTGTAGCTGTCAGCAGAGTGCAGGTACCCCTCCAGCCCACTTCAGCAAACCTTTCACCCCAGCAGGTTTTCTCTCTTTCTGCGTGCTGATCCAGAAAACGTGCAAAGCGCACCGTTTGCGGTGTTCCTTATGGTTGTCATGGGCCCCAGTCAGATTTAGGGTGCTTCCACCAAAAGCAGCCAGCTGAAGTGTTAGGCCCTTGGCATGCATGAGCAGATGGGAACATGCCTTGGGAAGTTTTCCTATGAGCCCCAAAAAGAGCCGCAGCTGAAAAGATGCAACTCTCGTGTGTATTCCCAGTCTAACGGAAGCATTGGAAGGTCAGACCTTCCTACTGTGGGCAGACAGGCAGGAAACACATGTTTCTCTTGTGACTCCGTCCACAGACATCAGGACAAAAGGGCTGAACTTCGATGGACACGTATCCAATGGGAAGGGTATACTTATTTCCGTGAGGCTTTGAAAAGAGCGGAGCTGATCAGTCCTAAAAACAGCCTCTCTTAATCCTCTTTAGGGATGATCAGTATTTAAGGAGCGAATTGAAAGGAGAAAAAAATTGGTTTTGGTGTTCAGCAAGTAATTATTAATGACACTAATCTGTTTAATTATCTATGGGTCTTGTCTTTACCAGAAGTGCTATCCCATTTTGGCTGATAAATTTGATACATCACCTTGTAAATCTCCTTAAAAGAAGTTAACATACTTGAATTAATTGTCTTTTCTTTTTATTCATTAATTTTCTCTCCTTTTTGTTCCAGGCTTCTCTTTTCTTGGCACTAGGGATAATGTTTTCCCTAGTGAGCATTCCCTTGGTCATCTATGACTGGGTACAATCAGGAGGCAGTGCTGAACGCCACTGAAGTTCAACTCCTTGTGAAAAGAAGACACCCCTGTCTGCTACACACCAAAATCGCAACCATCCGTTCTGTTATCTATTCCATCTTTTGTGAGTTTACTCAAATCCAAATAATGACTATCCAGTAATGAAAATACTGTTATGGGTGTATTTTCTTGCAGAAAACACACCTGGTTCTCCAACAGGCATATCGCTCTGTCACCCAATACTGCATTATCAGACCAGCGCTCAGTCTGTGAGACTATATAGAGCATCACTGTAGGAATTCATCACAATTAATGTTTCCCCTCTTCCACCCATGAATCGCATTGTTCCATTGTTATCCTTGGCCTTTCAACCATGATCTCTGCTTCTCTAGGGCAGCAGTGCTTGTTGTTGTCAGTCCCAACTGGAGTGACGTCAGTTCGCTCTCTTTCCCCCCACCCAACCCCTCTAGCCCATCTTTTAGCCAAAACTCTGCTCTCCAATTGTACACACCCTGTTTGTTTGTTTTTTTGTTTGTTCTGTGGCTGTTTCATGCACCATTTGCCTCACTGGGTTAAGTGTAGCATTCTGGATATAGGCACAAAAAGTACCATAAGGTAAATGAGAGTTGTATGAGTGTAGGTCCTAAATCTGGTGCATCTCTCTGATGTTCTAGTGAGGGAGCCAGCCCCAGGGCTTGGCCCTTTTATGGCTTTGGGGAACAGACCTGTGTGTGTGTCTCTGTGTGTCTGTGTGTCTTCATGATGGGGTGCAGGGAGTAGGATGGCCACCACCAGCAGCCACCGTTCCCCTGGCACACTTCAGTTGGAGCATGCCAAGAAATAGACTTTGATCCCAAACCATGAGTGCTTGTGCCTGAAGAGAAGCAGGCGCTTAGAGATTTCCACAGGAAATCTGCATTTTCTTCAGCATTAAACTGTTTAGTGATACTCAACTTCTCTCAGAAAAAAAATATCAAGCTCCAGTTTTATCAGAACCCATGCATTTAATCATACCTCATGCCTTTTCCATTCTGGGACTCATTTGCACAAACCTTGTAGAGACTGGCTCCTCTCTTGTGTCTTATCCTCCTCCCACTGAAGTCAACAGGGTTTTTGACAGCAGGGGAAGCAGGATTTGACTTGCCCTGCCAAACTACTGGATTTCTAATGGAAATTGAAATCTGTAACATTTCTTTAAACAAACAGAAACACTTTTTATATTTAAAATATTACATTTACATTTTCCATTGATTCTCCATAACAATTAAAGATGTTCAGTTACTACTAGCAGAAACACTGCAACTTGTATCTATTGTCCACAAAATAAGCATTTGCCTAAAGCCTTATAGCTGGTGTAGAGAACTACTTGTAGAGACTCAAACGCTAAGCAGGTGATTGTTAACTGTCCTGAGCAGACATCTTCTGTTAGTGCACTGCCAGCAGCATAAACATGTTCACTTTGTGTCATGCACTGTGTGAGCTAAAAAGCATCTCAGAAAATGAACCCAGCTCCCACTGAAAGAACCAATGGCTAAAGGGAGCCCTGCTTCACACCCAAGGGCTGAGCGATGCCCTCAGTATGCTTGAGCCATTCCTGTCAGTACGCAGTGACCCTTTTGTCCCCGGTAGCTGGCTCATTGCTGACTGCCATTGTAACTGTAACTCCCATCGGCTGTGGGGAACCTGTCATTACAGCTTGCTCTTTTTAAGGTTAAGGATGGAGAATTAGGGAACTTGGGATTTCTGTGAGCTACTGAATTGCCTTAGTTGCCATTGCCTTGTCCTACATGGCTTGAAGTCACTGAGAGCTGAGACCACAGAGCGCTTCACAGGACATTGAATGTTGGTTTCTAAGGGTAACATCCAGAAAGGTTAGTTTGGGGCCTTCCTTGGAATTTGGGTATTGAGATGCAGAGTGTTCGTGCTGCAGAACTAAGCCTACTAAACCCAGACTTCTAGATCTGTACCTCAGCCTAGGTAGTGCCCAGCTCTGCCAATACACTGTGACCCAGAAACAGAGAGTGGACTCTGCAGGCTGCCCAAGTCCTTGGAGTATCCCAGCAGCAAGAACAGACTCTCCAGGCACAGTGACCTGCTAGACTGCAGAGCAGGGTTCTCTTGCTCTGTTTTTTTCCTGGCCTCTCAGACCTTCACTCAGAGGCTCCCAGCAAGGTCTCTGGTGTGGAATGCCTCCCAAGCACCCCCAGCCCAGCATTTAACACAAAAAACTGCTGAGCTACTTGGACATCCAGGCTGAGGTCACTCGTGCTTTCCTGTGGCTGGTCTCAAACCCCTGCCTGCCATGGTGCAGGTCACCAGTTCTCTCTGTGCAGTCTCTTCATGAGACAGATCCCTGCCCCTGTTCACAGAGAAGTCCATACCATAGCCCACAAGCCCAGGTGTTAGTTGAGCTCTGGAGAGAAGAACTTAGGCTTTGTTCCCACCTCCTTGCAGCTCATCCCAGGCATCTTCCGAGCCTGGGATATAAGTGCATGTCTCACCCAGCCCTCGCTGGTCACTGCAGCAGGAGCCCAGCATCTCACTCCGTTCTCTGACACAACTAGCTGGGGTTGCATTTCAGGTTTTGAGGTGCCTTAAAATCTTTCTGGATCTTATTCTAAAAACCCTAACTCAGACCTAAGAATGCTGTACAGTGTCAACCTCAAGATGTTTCAGGGCTCTCCTGCTTTCCTTCCCTCTTCATCCTTATTCCACTACTGATTTATGAGCAGCACAACTCTGTGCACTGGGGAGTTGTGAACCATGCCCTACCAAATAGTCTGTAGTCTTGTGCGTAAGACAACAACCGTTGAGTTTTGGCATTCAGCTTCCTTGGACTTGAAGGGCTGTTGGGTGACTGATTGCTCCTTGCATCTTCCCAAATCTCTTCCATCACTATCCCTCTCTCTCCTCTTTGCTGTTTTGCCACCTTCTTTTTCCCAGTTTAGTTGTATACTGGAGTTTTATTGGATAAATAGGGAGAAGAATGAGCTGGATGTGTGCATAGAGTGAAAGTACCCGTGGTACTGGACCATCAAAGCATATCTTAGATACTGAAAAACAGACACCCAAAATATTGAGTCTTTAAACAGACTTTGTTTCTGGGTCTCTGAAAAAAAAAAAAAAGAGGGAATTTTGCTTAGACTGATTTACTGGCATCATATTTATAGATATTTATGGAAAGGACTCATGTGTTTATTGATGTCTGTGGTAATGAACGTGAAATAACGTGCTTTTTGTTTTCTCATCAGGTTTATACATTCTTAACAGAATGCAATAGACCCTGCTGTAACTGTCAACATCAGTGATGGATGACAATATTTGTATGAGGTTATCTGTAAATTGTACTGCTGTTATTCAGTTCATTTGGAATAGTGAACTTGTAGCCAATGATGTACGAGTCCCACATTTTAGCTAGGATTTTAAGAGCACAGTGAAATGCTTTAGGAGTTTCTCTGTTATTAAATTAATAGGATCCAGAGTACCGTATCTACTTGGTAGGTAGCATGCTTTCTTTTCATAGAGAGTTTATCACTGTTGTGAGCACTGCAAATGTCATAGACTGGATGCAAAATTGCTCCTAATAACTACAACAAAATAATTTAAAATTCTCATTTGCCTAATAGCAACAGTTGAGTGGTGAGGGACAAGGAAAGGCAAATTAGAAGCAGGGGCTCCTAATAAAAGATGGCCTTGCTGCCTCTCCTAGTCCACAGGAAATTGCATAGAAAACAGTTATGAGCTTGAAGTACCCTTAGGGTTACAGAATGCAGGCGCCCTTCTTTGTCCGATGGCAAACAGGCCTAGTAGGTAAAACACAGTGCACTGTTATTTTGGAACAGTTCTCAGGAGCAGTGACCCCCGCCCGGGTGGTGCTCGCTCCTGGGCAGAGGCCCAACGCCAAATCCGTGCACCAGCACAGCCCTCCTGCAGGGCTGACCCGTGCGCGGGCCCGGGGCAGGGCGGCCGGTCACATCCTGTGAGGCCAGGGGTGGGGGTGCCCATCTGCTCCCCAGGGCTGCTCTCCTGAGCCCCAGACTGACCCCGGCCTGTGCTCCACTTGCAGTAGGTCACACGTGGAAATGCAGGTGGGACGACAGACGGGTTACGTCCGCGCCTCTGCCTTACGACGCGTGAGCACCACAGTGCTCTCTGAGGCTACGAACCGTGACAGTTAATGGTGTCTCTAGCTTACCTTCAGGTGAATAGGTTTCCTTGCTTGAACCTTACATTAAGGCTAAAGAGCATCTTGGTCAAAATGAAACTCTTTCCACGTGGTGGTGTCCCACCTCCAGTCCTGCTGTCCCACCCCAGTGCCTGTAGGCACAGCAGAATGTACTCAGCTCTATCAGCAGCTCCACAAGATGGCTTTATCACCTGGTGCTTTACTAAACAATTCCCCAGAGCCCTTGGCATCAGGAAAATCCTTATTTCCTATACCGTACACAAAGAATGTTTTATTTGTATCTAATGTAAGGACTTCTGTAACAAACTGTGAAAAGAGAAAATAAAAAAAGATAATTAATTAATAAAAAGTACAGGGCTGGAAAGGTCTAGAAATCACAAATTGTACACATGTCTATGTTTCTGAAGACAAATCTATGCAGTTGTGTTGTATTGTAGGAAATTTCATTTTTATGTACATATATATATTGTAAATAAATAGGATGCTGTATATTTTTGCAGTTGTTTATCCCTTATGATATAGGAGTGTTGAGATAGGCTCTGCATATTATGAATAATTTTAATAGACATACAAATACTTTAGCTTCTGACTTAGCAAAACTTATATCCTTTCCTCTTTCCCAAGAGTTCACAAGTTAAATCCTAAACTTGAAATTATTATTGCATAGCTAATGTAACAAGAAAAAGAGAAATAAAAGGTTCAGTGAAACTGCTGGGATTAATTGCAGTGCATGACTCCCTGCTATCTCAACAGCAAGTTATCCAGCCTTCCTGCTGGGTAAAATATTTCCCTTGTAAAGGACCCCTTTGGTACCCAGGTATCTCTCGCCTCCTCAGCTGAGGTCGGATGGTAGTGAAGTGCTGAAAAGGCTTTATACAGAAACCAGAGCAAATTGCAGCCAGAAATTTAAACCAGCATTGAGCCATGTGGTATCCAGGCATGTATTTACCCAACTAGTACAAACAGAAGTCAGGGTACGACTTCTGCATTTCCATTTTCAGCCACCAAAAATGCCTGTAGCTCAGAAAAAAAAAAAGTACTACAAGCCAGAGGTGGGCAGCAATCAGAGCAATTTGTGCCATTTCTAGCCTGCTGCCTTCCTGCAGAGTCCTGCAGCTGCTTCTCCATCGCAGACCCAGGCATGCTGCTATCACCCAACCAGAACACCTGAGGCTGGCCAGAGCATCCCTGGCCAGAGAGCAGGCAGAGGCCAGTATTTTGGCCATGGGATAGCTGTATGTTCAAGGGTGAGGAAGATGGGAGAGGATTGTTGTGTATGTCCTCAGAGTGCCTCTGTCAAGAGCCTTGCAAAGACTTTCTCACTGGTAAAGCATGGAAATGTGTTTTTTCAAGACTGCTGAAAAACAGAGATTGAGGAATGCATCTAAAAATACTTGTGGGTTTTTTTCCCCCATGTTTACTGTATGGTCTTGGATGAAAATGAAACTTGAAACAACATTTGCTTTCACCATGAGCACAAATTTGAGGAAAAAAAACCTATATGCAGTCACTTCTACAGAGCTTTTCAAATTAATACAAGTGTACATTTTGTTTTCAGTGTTATAGCCAACAATAATATAAACTGTAAAGGTTTTTTTTTCCACAAGACTTGAACTTTAACTTGTTTATAGAAACCTGGTTTTAGTGTCCCAAAGTATGTCAAGGCTCACGCAGATCCAGTATAAACAGTACTGTTTGAATGATGTATGCTTGATACGAGCTCATCTCTAATAGATGGTTGAAGTGAGTCATTGGTAATATTTTGCTCCTGCTAACATCACCATCCTTTGTGCTGCTCATATCCAAATAAATGATGCAGTTTTTCAGTTTCTGTGTGTAAATAATGATAATTAAAAAAAAAAAAAAAGTATTAAGTTCTATAATCTCTCTGTTACCTCTATAGTTTTTAAACATTAAAATTGTGATCTAAACTTCATGGTGGGACTACTCGTTCTTTCAAAGAGATGACTACAAATCATTGCAATGCCTTAAACAGCTTGTGCTCCCCACTCTTCTGCAAGTATTTTCACTGAACTCAGGGCATGCAGCTCTTGCAAAGCCAACTGTATTAGACTTGGTGCAGTATACAGAAGAAAACATGAATAGGTGGCTATGGAGCATTAATGTTTCCAAAATAGTTTCAGAGGGACCTGAAGCCATGGTGTTATGGTCACCACAGACTGGGGTTGCTGAAGGTGACAGCATTTCTCAAGCCCAGTACTTGTTTCTGCCTGCTCCTTAAAGACTGTCTGAGTGCTTGCCAGTCTGTTTCAGGGTCAGGCAGTTTCGCTCTAAGGGCTGCTGTTAGAGCTGGATTTGAGTTCAGACACCAAACTGGTGGCTGGAGTGGCTAAGCCCCTGCCAGACCTGCTTTGCTACAGAAGCAGAAGCCATTAGCAGATGGATGAGGAGGATACCCAAAGACAGTCTACATTAACCATTCCCAGCTAGATCTGCCAAAGTGCCTCTGTCAAAGCTTTAGAGGGTCTAGAAAGTGCAAAGTTTTGCCTCTGACCACTCATTTTACTAGCACTTAGCCTGCAGCAACACCTTACAAAAAGACCTCTTGGCTAGAGTCCTAGCCAGATGACTTAAGAGCTTACTTGACTGAACAGGATGAGTACAGCCAACACCTGTGGCACAGCTCCCATGGCCCCTCTGCAGGAAAAGTGATGGGAGGATTTATGTATCAAACGATCCTTGGCAAGCCTTTGCCTGGTCCCCAATTCCGGGGATAAATGTCTTGAAGCCATAATCCTGGGAGCACAGAGGTACAAGCTTCTGCACTGACCTGGTCTAATAGCCTCTCCTGTCTGGCATACCATTTGCTCCCATTTTTCTACCCAGCCAAGCTTAACTGTTTTATGGCCATACCTTAAGACATAGGAACATTGGTTGTGGAGTGGAGGAAAAAAGCAAAGAAGGTATAGGTCTTTTCCTTGCTTGCAGAGATGACAACAAACATCTGTTGCCTTCTGCAGTGCAGTCTGTAGCTTCACCTGAAGCTCGCCTAAACTAGACGGCCAGAGGAAAAAACACCAGCCTCCTTTCCAGCCACACAGTTCTACCTTTGGCTTGGTGTGGTCTTCTTGTAGTCCCAAAGTCAGCCAGATCTCTTGAGTTCATCTCACCAGTCCTTACTTGGGAGTACAAAAATAATGTTAAACTATTATTTCCTAGGGCAAAGGATGCAGGTCTGAAGGGATTCCTCCATATGATTCAAGTGGGGTCTTAGTTTGGCTTAAGTTCCTGTGAAACTGCATCTTGTCTTCAGGCTGAACCCCAAATTCAGGCCAGTGTTAAGATGTCTCGCTCTCCACTACGCCAGGAGCTGAAAGTAAGTACTCATGCCAACTTTAACCAGTGTGGAGAAAGTAGATGTGTAGAGCAGGGACAAGTGGTAAGTCCATCTCCAAACCTTTCTAAACACAACCTCGATACACTGAGCACAGGTTTCACTTCTTAAACCCTGTTCTACTCAGACCCATGCAGGACAGCAGTATCATTTGTTTTGCAGTTGCTTGTGTTAGCCATCTCTGGCTGAAATGCTGACTCCTTACCGCAGATCCCAGTGCAGTTAGACAGAAGTTTCCAGGCAGCCTGGAATCTGTGTTCTGCAAATACTAAGTGCCATGCGTTTCTCTTTCAAGTTACGGAACACGGAGACTCTTAAAGCTGTTGGTGCTACGTTGCTAAAAGCCACAGCGCTGGCGAGGGGCGGTGCTGCTGGCTTAGTGTGCCTCAGCCTTGCTGTGCCCACTGCTTGAAAAACAGGAGGTTATTGGGATTCTTGGAAAAAGATGTAGTCTAGCTGAGGCTTGGACAATAGGGCTATGAAGTAAACTGCGATAGGCTGGGGTGGCACAAGCCACTCTTCTCTGAGAGCCTGCAGAGCAAAGACACCTTGTGAGGCTGATGGTGGCACCTGGCCGACTGCCCATCTCTGAGATCCCTGTGCTATGGGCCCACGGAGGCTGCTGCCCTGGAAAAATGGAGGGAAGTGTATCATTAACAGGAGTCAGAACGTACCACGGAGACAAGAACCACAACCCCTCCTTGAAGAAATTCCGCCTGGCTTAAAGTCTCAGGTCCTTTACCCAGAAGTAACCAAATCCCCTTCCTCTTGCATGCTACGTCCCCTTAAGAGAGTGTTTGCCCAGTGGTCAGCAAATGTTAAGCACCATCCTCCTGCCAGTTATCAAAAGCTTGTGAAATTCACCTAGTTTTTGGTGGCAATCATTACTTCAGACTTTACGCTTTGAATGTACCAAGCATCAACCATGCCCATGACATGCTCCCATGAGCTCTTCCTTCCTGGACACCTTTTGGGATTCGTGCTCAGGTAAGTTCCTAAAAGTGATTCATTCCACACCCCACTGTTTTTCCAGCAGTGCTCACTTCACTTAAGTTTTGCAACAGTTGGACCATCCCTGCTGCTGCCTGTTACAAACCTGCCCCACAGTCCAGGCAAAGCTGCTGGCTCACCTCACTTAGGAGGGGTTTTCTCACCCATTCCCCTCACACAGCACTGGATGGCAACAACCCGTGTGCAAAGGTATTTGACAGTGATTAGAGCTGTGAAAACCAAGTATCGGACGCAGGAGCATCCAAGGCTGCCATTTCTCCTCTCCAGGCTTGTGCCATGAGCTTGTACTGGCAGGCAGCCGATAAGGATGAGAGGTCTGTTGGCCAGATGCCTCCCCAGCCACTGGGACCAGCCCTCTGGAGCTCCTGAATGTGCTGTCTGCCACAGAGATGCAGCAAGCATCAGGCTTGACAGCACTGCCACAGGATCCAAGGATTTTTTATCCTGTCGAGAATAAAAAAGCAGTTGTTCTACTCTGGGCAATTACAAGGAAGCATAGTGGAGTTAGGTGCCAAGGTATTGGAAAGTGTTACGATAACAAAGAAACTCATGAAGAGGGTGGGGAAATTTTTACGACGTGAGATCAGATTAATGACCTGTACAACAGCTGCAGTAAAAACAGCAGCATACAGATGCTACAACATTTGTAGAACACATTACTTCAAACCATAACCAAAGCCTGTAATTTACTAGGATGTTAAAAAAAAAAAAAAAAAAAAAAAGAAAGAAAATTATATGTTCACTGACAAAGCCAGTTCTTGCAGACTCTGAAGTCTCCTCACGCTTGGTGCAGGCAGCAGTTCCCACTACTATTTCTTACATGAAAGCTGGATCTCCTATTAATTTTAAGATACCATTTGCAGACAATCAGAGAAGTACCAGATGCTGGAGAAACAACTTCCCTGACATAACGAGGAATTATATATCTCTTGCAATTAGATCATCATAAAATGAAAGGAAAACAGACATCAGTCTGCCATTCTCACATCCAGTGGCACTTAAACAACGAGTGCAGCCTCTGTTACTACTGCTGGCAGGCTTCCAGCAGCACTTTGAAAAGGCAGCGTGGCCTTCCTGTAAATTGATAAACAATCTTGCTGAGCAACAGGCCCAGGAACATTCCAGCCTTTGTTAAATTTTGACTTGAGCAGAGCACTGATTGGCATCTTTCCGGGCAGAACAAACAGGATCGACTTCTCTACTTTACAGAGGCAAATTCTTTTAACCAGAACCCACAGTCCCTGCAGTTAATGGAATAAAACCCAGGAATGCGAGTACTAAGAGAAGCAGAGGTTTTTTTTCTTTAAGAGTTCTCACAGTGAAACAATCAAACTCAGTTGACAGAAAAGCCTGACTAACTTAGTCCTAGCTGTGCTGATGTCTTCAACGCAAGCTCAGTATCACTACGATGGCATCTTCAGCATCATCTTCACTCAGAATGCTGATTTCCTAGAGAAAGATGTGATCACTGGCTGCACCACTCAGAACCAATCTAATCCAGAGAAGGGATAATGGTCTCACTCCTGCTCTAGATCAAAGAATAAAAAATAGTCTGAAATCTTTTGTACAGGGCTGCCAGTACCTGCCAAGATGCAGGGTATACTCTAGGGAGCGGGAAGTGTGTTCAGACACACACTTGCTAATTATCTACCTTCATCCAGTGCTTCAGCATGTCCTTGTCTGCTTCAGATCACACCGAGGCAAACTTGGGTCTTGGTGGGACTTATGGACTGGTCAGCCATGAGGAGCAGCTTCCTCCTCGAAGCTGATGAAAACTTGAGCTCCCATGCAGTTTGCAAACCCCATGCAGGCAGCAATTGGGCAAGTGGGGTGGCACTGCAACACACCAGGCAAACACATCACCAACACCTTGAATTCTCTGGGGACAATCTTACTATCTTAAAAGAGAGGGCAATTATAAAACACTTTATTCAAGGAAGAACATGTCTATATCACAGCCCTCTATCAAGCACAAGAGACTGCTAGTCCTGTTTACTGCAGAAATAACCTATACTCCCTCTGAGGGCATCTGGACACCACTCTGAGGGCTCAGGACAGTTGTCTAAAACTGAAAAGCTTTTTTTTTATTTTGGTGTTTACAAACAGTCCAGATGCCAGTAAACAAAATAGGTCAAAACTAATAGCTAGAAGACACCTCTTGCAACATGCGCTTTACCTACCCACCTACCTCTAAGGAACCACTGTGGTTAGTTCAGCTGAGCAATGAAAATACCACCCACACAGAGCAGGATTCATCAAAGTCCGCTCTGAGAGGAGTGCTTTTTACAAGGGGACAGACAGGATGAGGGCATTTAACCAAAAGAAGAACATGGAGTGTTTCCAACTCCACTACTTTACAGGTTCTCTTTCAGTGGACCTCGATAAGTGCTCCACCAAAGACAGCGCTGTCCCAGCACACATCTAGTAATACCTCTGCTACCTTGCTGAGGAAATACTAACTTTGGGATGTCCTATGGTTCAAAGCTGCAAAAGAGATTTCCTGTGTCCTTGCCATGGATCTGCCTAGGAAATTTTCAATCCCAGGGACCTTCCAAGAAGATATGGATGTGCTAAAGGCAGAAAACCTGCAGGCTAGTTACAATAGACAGAATTAGCTATATACCACCCATATACAAATGCTGTACATTTTCAAATAAGAATTCATTAATGGCTCACAGGGATGCCATTCAGAGTGCCAGGTTTTAGGAGCAAAGAAATTTAGCCACAAAGATCTGGGGTTAGTACAGAGCTTGGACACTAACAGCCACCAAGTGGAAGGAACACTACTGAAAAGGACCAGACTAACCTACTGCCTAGATACACAGAGGTATACCCACACATTACTTTCACAAGGCTCCAGAGACTTTCCAAGGCTCACAGCCTGCTGTATAATGGCTGAGGTCCACAGTAGTCAATGGAATTAGCCTGAGTTTTATATAATCTGATAAACTGTCTTAGACTTTGACAATCTGAAGAACTGTCTTAATGGGTCTCTACTAAATTACACATGAATGGCTTTGAGGGCATGGAGGGGACGAAAAAAATGCTAGACAAGCTTCAAGCCTTTCTATTTTTTTATTGCTGATACAGGATTTGTATTTTATTGGTTCCAACCTTGGTAAGAAATGAAAAATTATCTAAACCAATTCTGCAAAGTATGTGGAAAATCCATAAAAACCCTGAGAATAAACAGCAAAGGATGCCAGTGTTGCCTTACTGAGGAAAACATGAAGACTACCACAATGGAGTTGTAGGAGCTCCAGGTCTTACAGTACATTACTGCAAATCTCCACTGAGAATAAAAAAAAAAGACAAGTGGAGGTATAAACCTCAGTGAAACCCCATCTAGTGAGTGAGGCCCAAGCTGTCAAGAGGCAGCCAATATGATCAGTCACAGTTCTTGCAAATTGCACAACTGGGCACCAGAGTCTTCTCTGTTCTTGTGGCAACATTATTTTGCACATGCAGTCATGGAGGAGACGGCATCAAGTTGCACCAGGGGAAGTTTAAATGACATATTAGGAACAATTCCTTCACTGGAAGGTTTGTCAAGCACTGGAACAGGCTGGCCAGGGGAGGGGGGGGAACACCATCCCCGGAGGGATTTAAAAGACGGGGAGATGTGGTGCTTAGTGGTTTAGTGGTGACTTGACAGTGTTGGCTTAATGGTTGGACTTGATAATCTTGAAGATCTCTTCCCACCAAAACAATTCTATAATAGTTCTAAATATGTCCTTAGCTATTGCTACTTTTCTTATCTCCACTGTCAGTTGAGCAAAAAACATCACTAGCTGTATGATTTGTCCTTGTGGGCAACACATGCAGACTAATCCCTGGCACAAATTTGTCATTCTCATCCAAGTCAAGAGGTAAATAAGCAGGGACACCAGCAGTTTAGCACGAAACTGCTTTGCAGCAGCACTTCATGCTATAGAAAATACATCTGCTCTCAGCTCCAGCAAAACTGGGTCACCAAAAGCATTTCCTCCTGCACTGTTGTTTTATATCTGAACATACAAAAACTGAAGTGTTACTTCAGTGTACAAGCTTCTGATGACCCATCGAACAAATCCACCTCAACTAGCAAGGAAACAAAGGGCAATCACAAGCCGCGCTGGGACTCACAGCATTTTTCAGAGGGTTGGGTCAGGGATAAAACAGATACCTCATGTTTTGCTTCAACACCTGAAAAAAACACAGTCACACTACAACACTGATGTGTATGTATCATTTAGCAGCCCGGCTCATGTTGCTCATGATGGCCTTAACCTATCTGCAAGGCACTGGGTGTCTGCTGCTTTATGTATTTCAAGTCAGCAGATGGTGCTTTTAGAACCATCTCAGCTGCTTTATAGCCAAAGGAGTTCAGTAGACCCCCTAAGGAGATGCTCCAGCAAGGCTCACATCACCTGGGAAGTTTAGAAGGTGAGTAAAAGGAAAAGCTTGCGCACAGAACCTTAATACTGGTTGAAGTAAGGAAAGACTGGCAGAGGGTCAGAAAGCTTTGTGTGAAAATATGGGTCCTTTAATGAGCCACACTATCATTTTTAGTAATGTGCTACCCTCTCATGTCAGTATTTCATACCAATGTTTCTCAGGACAGAGTCTCCAACCAGCCCAAGTGCATAGCCAGCCAAGATGGTGAAGTCTCTGTTCATTGTATTTTGCAGAGAAGCATAAAACAGGCTGAAATGGAAGAAAGTATCCACAAGAGAACAAACACCTCCTCAGAGCTGGCCAGGCAAGGAGATGCTGTCCAGAAGGCTCTTTTGCCTGCCATCCTGCATTTGAGGGCCTCCAGGAGGATGGGGAGGAGAACAAGGCAGCTCACTTCATTTATAATTCCCTTTTTAATGCTTCTGTGCTTTTCTGTCTGACTCAACCTCTGCCCTGTTGCTGGGATTCAGTGTCAAAACATGAACAATGTGAATGTATTTTAGTAATATTAGTAATAATATTATTCACAATATTGTTACATTATTATAATAATGGCAATAATTCAGAAAATGTGCATTGTTTATATTCTTAAAATGTGCATTCTCTCTGCCTTTGTGTTGAAAATTATCTTTTTCTTGTGTTTTTATAAAGATCCTGAGCGTTTTCTGGTGCCTCTCCTCTCCCCCTTGCCCAGGTGGTGTAGTCACAGCTGGACTTTCATGGAGGCAGCTCAGACTTGAGACTCCCCTTTCCAACACACTGGGGCAACTGGGGGACCCTCTCTTTCTGCCTGCCTGCTGTTAGGGGCCAGGCAGGAAGGCAGAGATGGCTTCTTGGCTCCTAGCTGGGTTCCCAAATCACCATCAGAGCTCATGTAACTGACCACATGTGCCAGACAGGCCCACTGAACCATTCCCAAACTCATGGGGACAGTGCTAGGACTGGCCCTCCTGCCCGTCATCCACCCCATTCTGTTCTTGCCATAATAAACCCACAATTTTTCAGTCATTGCCTCTGTGCTGTTGAGGGACTGCCAGCAGCCTGGTTCCCATAACGCTGAACGGAGCAAAGCACAGGGACAACGTTCTCATGCCCATAACCACTTCCACTGCCCTTCTGCTGGTATGGAGCCAGCATTTAAGGGCTCAGGCTGCTGCATCATAACCCAAGGGACATCAAGGATACTTCCTTTCAGCACCTGTACTGATGGCATCCTGATATTATAATAACAATAATAAAACCCAGGTCTCTGCAGCTTCCATGGCTCCTTTGTAATAACTTACTCAAACATTACTCTAACATCAGCCAAGAAAACCTTTTAAAACCTTCAGCCCTGTATGGAAAATATTTCAATAAATGAGAAATTCTACATCAGTTTTCTTGCTGTTTTACAGAGTAAAACTTGTCAGAAGCATTTTAACTTTAGCCTGATTGATTGGTGATACCCAACGTGTTTCATAAACTTAGCAAAATTCAAAGCAATTGAAACCAAATGAAGAGATTCAATGGATAGTCACATGCGGGGGAAAACACAGAGGTTTGTAAGTCTCAAGCACATAGAAGTTAGCCAATATGGCTTTCCTGGTATATTGTCATAGCAGATGACAACACAAAACTGATACTAGGCCGAAGACCAGCAGAAGATCTGCAAACACCATGAAGGAGCTGGCTTTCTACAGTTGTCCTAGCTGTGCCTCCTGTGGTTTGTTATAACATCACTCGCACATGGAAGCAGATGGTGTGCTACGTATCAATTTACTATGCCTCTCTTTCACAGATATTTTTTTCAGCTCCGTCTGTGCATTTTTATTCAAAAGGGGACCATATGGTTCCTGTGAGGTAGTTTATAAATAATTGTATATTTACAGTAGCAATCGAAACCAGAGTCACATGCTTACCTTCAGGAAGGCGGCTCAAAGTATCCGGGTACTACACGGTTTGGAATGATTTCCTCAGTACAGCATAGAGATACGCAATGAATAATTAAACAGAAATCGATTCAACAAGGCCTTCCTGATTGCATTTGTTCTGCCACTGCTGCAAAACACAAGGTTCCTAGTCAGAGCTGGTCAAAGACAGACAGGGTCGTACGTGCGCCACTGGCATCGCCTCCATCCAGGCTGGAGCAATGATCCCATGTCCCCGCTCTGCTGGGGGCTGAATTAAGCCCTTGTTGAAGGATGGCCTAGGAAAGATGGTGGTGTCTCACCAGGACACCCTCCTTTACATCATCCTTGAAGTCTGAGGGGGCTGATTTGAACACCTAGCTCAGCCCTTCCCCCAGAAAAGCAGTTTTCCAGGTGCAAATGTTTGGAGCAGATATCTGTCTAGCACCACTGTCTTACCTTAAGAAAAAACAACTGTCTAAAGAAACAACACCAAAGTTACTCATTTAAAAAGCAGTCTCTTTCAATGTGGCAGTGACTGAATTAGGGGCCACTCCTGCTGCCCCTGGAGTATTTTCAGCACTGCCCTTGGTTTTGTACATAAAGAATGAAAGACAAAACTGCACCTCCCCAGTAGCAAGGGAAGGCTGTGCAAGGTCAGATATCCCAGATGCTTGTTTTCCTTCACTGAGGCTAAACTGCCAGAAGAGCTCAGCTCCTGCTTAGGTCAATAAATAAGAGTATATTTTTAAGAAGTGCCCCACATTGCTATTACTGGCCAGGATATGTCAGTGAGAGCCCTCTTCCAGAGTTCAATATCTCCTTGTAAATCCTGACTACTCATTTGAGGGCTTAACTGGGGATGCGGCAATAAACATAGCCCCTGACTCCCTAATCCCACACCTTCCTCTGGTCACAGACAATCCTGTAGTCCAATTCCCACCTCATTCCCCACCTCACAATGTTTTCTGTGTGTCTCAGAATCAATACTGGACGAAAATGAAGATAAAACTGATTTAATCTAGGCGGCAACGTTATAATTCTCTTTACTTTTCATTCTCTATCCCTTGCATTGCTGATGGGTAATGAGATTTGCTTTTCATCACAATCCTTCAGGTTGATGCCTAAGAAGAGGGCTGCAGGCTGTGATTTACCAAGCTGGGAGGCAGGATTAGGTAGGTTATGTAAGCAAGACAGCAAAATCAATCACAAACAAAATTTAGACTTATTCCAGTGTTTTGTTGAACCCTGCCCCCTCCCCTTCAGCTTGAGGAGAAAAACTGCAGAGATCTGTACAAACTGAGAACTGGCTTTCAGGCACTGTCCCACCTCCTCTTTTCCAGTTTGGTTGTTCACACTGTCAGACACTGCCAGCATCTTTTCCTTCAGTTGTCCGGCACATTCATCAGTATCACATGCAACAACGTGTGCTGATGTGTTTCTCTCATGCCAGGATGAAAGAAAAGTAGTACAACATCTAGGTGCAGCTTCAGACAATTAAGTCTGCACCTGGTTCAGTGATCAGTAAACCTGGCCTTGGGCAAGGCTATGGTTTTCCCACCAAATGTGTGACAACCATGGGAACAAGCACAGCCAGCCCTAAACTCTCCAGAGGTAACCATGGGGACGGTACATGGTGAGAAGTGGAGCAGGCCGGGTTTGCAGCACTGCAGAGACATCTCCTTCAGAGATACCGGGCCTCTGTGGTGCTCCATTTGTTTGCCTTGAGAAAGTTAGAAGAGGAACTGCCTAGAACGCCGCTGTGCTGCCACTTCCATAGGTGGTTCCAGCACGGTCCTCTCCCCGCAAGGGTGAGGAGGGCTGCCCACCTGCCAACCCAGCGCGGCTGCCGCCTCTCCTCCCGTCCCCGCGCCCCCGGGAGGTCACCCTGGGAAAAGCAGCCGCAGCAGTGCTAGCTGCAGAGCGGAACGCCTCCCGCCAGCGGCTCAGCTGGTATCCTCCCCACTGCGGGATGTAAGCTTTCTGCCCACTTTCCTCATTTAAAGAGTGAGAAAGAAGTTTCATTTTACATTGTTTTTCTTTTTGAGCTTGACAACCAGATTGTTCACAGTAACAGAGTCAGGTAGAGATTAATGTGTTTCCATTACCAGGACTAATGTCTGACTCCACAAAGTTATTTAGGCTCCTAATAATAAACACGAGCACCAGGCTTGCCCTAGATTTCCAAACTGAAATGCCTCTGAAGATCTGGGCCTAAGTGGCTATATCAGTAAACCCATGAAACTAATTATACACAGAGGGCTATCAAATGTATGGAGTAATTGGCTAAAAAATAGAGATTGCTTTTTGCTAATTGCTTTCAATAATAATAATTTTGCTGTTATTGGTGATAACAGTTCAAACTCATTTTTTCCTGATGGGTTCCCCTTAAATGTTCCAATGCAATGCTCAATAAAACGTCAGTGCACCAATTCTGTGCTTCTGCAAAAGGTCCAGATGATAAAGCTGACATGAAAATGAGAAGTGTAAATTTTTGTCTGAACTAGTGCACCGTGATAAAACGAGCAAGTAGAATAGCTAAAGATACACAATTCTGAAAAGTGTTATTGCTTCATATAATCTCTAGTTTTACTGGTTTAGCAATCCTACCTGTAGACCCATTTAAAAATATATAGGACCAGATAGTACACTGATGCAAATAATAATTTCACTTATGTCATCAAAGCAGCTTTCAGTTTTGTTAAGTGACAGTCATATCTAACAGTATTTGTCCTCTATTTTTAGCTTTACTCCCGACCTCTACATTGTCCCTGGAATAGTAAAACGACACTTTCCACAAAGACAAGAAATTCATTGACTTCATATTCTAAACAAGCCATTGTTAAAACAAATGGAAGCCTCTTAACTCTTAACAATAGTGAGTCAGATGGCTCTGACCTCTGCGGGTGGGACTTTAATTATGCCCACTATGTTTAAGAAAGTACAGTATTGTAATATTATTATTCATAGCATACCAAGAGTTCCATCAAAGGCTTGACAATCCCAGGAAACGATGCACATCCTCACTTACAGTACTGCTGAAATGCTAAATATGTCCGGGCATATAAAGCCTGATCTTGTGATGTTTTGGCATCGCTGCTCAATGGGAACCACCAGCACCTCCGGCCATCCCTTTCCCCAAGGGACTGGCACTGAGCTCAATCACAGCTTGCCGATTCCAGCCCCCTCTAAAAAAGGGTAACTGGGTTAAAACTACAGCCAAACAAGTGGTATTGCTGCTGCACTAGGCAGCGTTTGTGAGGGGTGGGAAGGAAGAGGGTGAGTAGGTGGTTGTCTGAGGAGGAAAGCCAGGAACAGGTAATTCACAGCCTGTAGAGGACAGAACGACTGCTGGAGGGAGGGAGGAAGGGAGGGAGGGAGATTGCAACGTGACATAAAAGCAGGGTTTCTTCAGAGCCTGCCGGCTCTCCTAACGAGCTCGGTTATGAACTGGAGCTCCCAGCCACCAAACTGTCTTCTCCACGGGTGACAGGCTGCCACCTACCGCTGAGGGCTCCGGTGGCAGGAAGACCCATCGGGCGTCGTAAATCCCAGCACCTCCTTCAAATGATGGGGGGCTAATCGATACTTGCTTGATCACTGACTTTGAACCGACTGCATTGCAGTGAACAGAAACGCTGTCTGGAAGGAGTTCCTGTAGAAATTCTTTTTATCTGGAAATACAGAATGCTACCGCTGAGTTACACTTCTCAGCCACAGCTAGACCACAGAAGTAACTACAGGCTTATTCTGAGCCACAGGCTGTGTTTTAGATTTCGTTTTTTTTCAGGTGGAAATGAGCCACGATGTTCAAGCATCTGGAAAATTAAACTTTTCCCCTAATCTTATGTTTTCATTGCAGCAGTTGACTCTGTACCTGAAGTCCTATGCCTGCTGGCATTCAATCCCACTACTAAGCTTTGCTCAAGAGCTTGCTAAGCCTCCTCCCTGTTGACAACTCTCTCCTTTGTGTTTGCTTTTTATTTGAAGGCCCTCTAATCACTTACGTCTGGAAGATACCAAGCAGTAAACCTCCCAGCAGTTTGGGAGGCAGCATCTTTTCTCCCAAAGCCAGAAGGAACATCTCACGGGACACTTTGCCCTTTCTTTCCTTAAACCCAGCTCCACCATGTGGCTAGTTGAGGTCCTTTGCATCTTCTCTGACACCAGCAGTATAATAGTCGATTGGTGGATGCTTTGCAGAAACTGTCCCAGGAAGGCTGTTGAAGGGGCTTTCCAACTGCTCACCCTGACTCCCACTTGGAGAAGAGGCCCTATTCAAAGAGGATTTTGCAGAATTTCCCATGATTATCTAAGTAATTAAAGCTTACAGAGAAAATATAGGCACTTGTAGCCAGCATATAAACATCTTTTGTTTCCCTTTAATGTTTTCAATAATCATTAGCCAGTGCAGAGTCTATTGATAATCCACATTTTCCTTCTAAAAATTAGAAACCTGCTTTACTAAAACTAGTGTAGAAATTCCCACAAACTACCAGCAAAGGAAGTATTTCCAGGGGCTGAGGGGGCCCATGTACAAGCTGGCTGACAGTTGTCCCCCTGCCACACACAAGCCCAAGGGCCCAGCTTGCTTCAGGGCCACCTCGGGGACAGCCTCTCCAGGAAGCGAGCTGCACAGCTTCAAACAGAGGACTGTCCACCCCTCTCACCACAAAAAAAGGGAGCATCCAGAAGCCAGCAGCTGCCATCTAATAAATTAATCTCACCCTTAAAATGGATCCCTACCCATTCTTCAAGTCCTTTTGAAAAGGTGGTTGGGAATTTAGGGGAGCAGAATCATTGCTCTCATGGTCAACAGTTCCCTCCAGGCCATCACACCGCTAGCCTCACACATGAGCTGATATGTTGATGCTGTGATGGGAAAGATGTCATCAAGGAAATGCTGCCTCTGTAGGGTCAGAGAGTGTTCAACCTCCCCAGCTTACTATGGAGGGATTGGCTCAACATAGAGCATCCATCACATCTCTGCTGGAGAGGTGCAGTCTCAGTGCTGAATCACATTTTTGTTAAAAACGTACAAAATTTTGTTTGGAGCCTCTTTAGCACTTCTGTTGTAGACTTTATGGCAACTGGTAGAGGGTGATAGGCAAAAATAAACACCCTTATACCTAAATGTTTAAAATGTTCCTCTTGAGCAGTGTTCCCCAAGACTCGAAACATAAGGCTTGTCACACCTCAGGTATGGACTTGGCCACACTTTTAATGTTGAATTGAGCAAGTCATCACTTAATTCCCATATCAGCTTAGTGCTATTAATAGCTACTAAATACATCATGCGCTCCCTCAGCAGAAATGTGGCTGTTTTATTAAAACTTTATAACATTTCCTTCTCACTAACCTGGGATGATGGCATTTATATGATCTACTTAGCTCACTATAAACTCAGAAAATTTATAAAGCATCTCATCTGATTTGATAGCATTTTTCTTGTACTCGCTCAAAAGCAGCTTGGCAGGAAAGGCCCTGGACATCCTGGTGGCACTCAGTTGAACATAAGCCAGCAAAGTGCCCTTGTCACAAAGAAGGCAAATGGTATCCTGGGCTGCATTAAGCCAAAGTATTGCCATCAGGTCAAGGAAGGTGATCCTTCACCTCTGCTCAGCACTGGGGAGGCCATGCCTGGAGTGATGTGTCCAGTTGCGGATGCATCTGAACATCCAGAACAAGAGCGATACGGAGCTACTGCAGAGAGTCCAGCAAAGGGCCACAGGGATAACGAAGGGACTGGAGCACTTCACATATGAGGAGAGGCTGAGAGAGCTGGGGCTGTTCAGCCTGGGGAAGAGGAGGCTCAGGGAGGTCTCATCAGTGTGTACAAATATTTGTGTACAAATATTTGCATGGAGGATGCCCAGGGAGGTTGTGGTCCCCATTCTTGGAAATATTCAAAAGACATGATCCTGGATATTTGACTTTAAGTGGCCCTGCGTGAGCCAGGTGGGGTTGGACCAGGCGACCACCAAAGGTCCCTCCCAGCCTCAACCTCTCTGTCATTCTGTGAATTCTGTCTCATAAACAAAAGGATACACAGCCATCCTGTATGGATACACAGACATATTCAGTTTGAAAAGCACACACAGACCACGAAGGACAACGGCTCACTAAGGAGCTGCTGTGGGCAACTGGTGACAGTTACCTGCAGGCACTTCTCAAACAGAGCTCTGTGATAACAGCAAGGTGCTGAGGGCATAAGATTACTAAGACAGTGTCAGTTCCTTTGACAGCTGGCTAATTGGGTTTGATAGCTCAGATCTCTTCTGATTTCTGATGCTACATGTTAATTGCAACCCAGTCGCTCTTTTTATCTCCTGGGTCCATTGAAGAGACGATGGCTTTTCCCTTTTGGACACTACTCCAAAATCTGTCTTTAACCTCTATGTCTCATGAGTCTTGTTTGGGTGAGAGGTTTATATCGTGGCAGTCCTGCTGCCCCCCCATGCAGAGCTGAGAGCAGCAGGGATGGTGACCCCACAGCACGTGGTGTGCCCCACAGCTCGGGGCTCCGAGACTGCAGCAGAGGAGGCATCAGAAGGTGCCAGACTCACTGAATTCCTATTGGGAAGGTTACTTCACTGTTTTTAGTTACTATTTACAGGTGTGAAGGTGCTCACAGCTTTGGTTATGTTTTCTTTTAGCACTTTAAATTCAAAGGACTAAGAAACTTCAGGTGGAAAAGGCACCAGTGGAAAAAATCCTAACTTAACTGATGAAAATAATTTTTGAACGTAACCATAGGAGAACAAAATAAACCAAAACAGCCTAGACGAATCCCGAGGCATGTAACGATGGACCAAGGAAACAATTACATTTGTGCTTAATTTTATATCGCGTGAGTAATCCCGGCAATTCGACAAAAGCCTTCCCAGTGCAGGAAGCTAAGCACCTCCTCCAGCCCAGCCCGGGCGGTGGCTCCAACAGCCTGAGCATCGGAAGGCTGACAACTCCTCCACCTGGCTGCCTCTCGCCACAACGCCAACCCGGGCAGCTGCCGGCAAGCAGCGGCTCGCTGAAGTGCAGTCCGGGGCCAAGTCCAGGAATTATTTACTTCTACAGAGTTTTGAGCATACTGTACTATTACTCCTAGCGTGTATTAAGTGGGGTATACTTTTAGTAGAGTGGACGCTTAATTCTTGTTTTGGGTAAAAGGAGCATTTATTAGGTACTAAAAATACACCAGTGGTATTATAAGTGATTAAGGGATGTTCTTTTTAGTGGTGCCTTTATTAGTGAGTCTGCTATGAAAAAATGCTTTTATGACATAGGTAACAGCGCTTTGGTTTGGATTGGACCATTAGCTAGCAACCTCATGGGTAACTCTGCTGCTGTTTCTGGGTGATCAGCTGGGGATTACTGCCTAGGGACTGTAATAACAGCCCAGTTTGGGCGCAGCATGTCACTAACGTCCAGGTTATGGTATCAACTTAAAGTATTTTACAGTAATACAAAGCTAAAAGGCTGTTGGAAAATCTGATGATGGTGGTGCTGGCATTGATGGAATTCACGGGAGCTATATAGCATATAATCTCAAGTCCAAAATTATTTTTTCTTTATGTTATGTTTTTACTTTAATGACTTTGATCATTTCCTATTTTGTTTAAGATATGACATTTGCTGACAGCATTTAAAGAAAGAGAGATGACTCTGAAACTAGTTAATAGGAATTAATAGAATAAACTCTGAAAGTCCCCTGAGAAAATGCCCAGCCCCTGAGAGCTGCTGCCTTACAGGAACTCGTCTTCCCACTCGTTTGACACTGAACTGCATTTCTGTTTTCTGCCTTCTCAGAAGACCCCAGCAATCAACACAGGATGAACAACCTGACTTGGCAGACTCAAAGTTACTGAAAAGGTGAAATAAGCTACCTGGAAAGAGATGCAATCAAATAGAATCATCTTTCCTTGCCACCACTTCACCAGCTCTACCAGCACTACCAAAAGTGAATGTGGATCATCACCTCCTGCCCTCTGTGGTTACTTACAGACAAGTTTGGTTGACTCATGTGGAGCAATCAAAGGGGGTAGTACCATCTCTAGTTATCTGCTTTTCCCTTTTGCTGAAGGTTACCACCTCATAACAGGCAGCAAAATCAATTTCTCAAACTATACAGCATATTGATGTAAAGAAACCAGTTTGGGAAACATCAGTCGTGGTGGGTTATTTTTTTTCCTGAAGTGAAAACCTTCAGGAGAGAAGGTTTTAGAGAGGAGGGTGAAATGCTGGGGTTTGAACCCCAAGCCCCTGAATTAAGGTTTGACGTATGGGTGATTCCCACAGCCCTTCATAAAGAGGTGGTGAGTTTGCCTTAGAGCTTCCCCCCAGGGTGCAGCCGGCCCTGCAGGGAGAGCCAGAAGGGAAATGAGCCCCAGGGGTCCCGCAGTGAGTTGATAAAGGTCAGGTGTCTGCTTGGGGATAAAAGCTGGGACCACTTGCAGGGAGTCAGGAGTGTCTGTCTGTGGAGTGCACTCCCCAGAGCTTCCTGGTTCAGGGAAGACTTCCTGACACTCCCTGGAGCTGGGCCCTGGTCTGTTTAGGCCTTTGCAAACACGGGTCGATCAGGTGAGAGTTGCCATGTGGGCACCTTTTTCTCATGTGTTTAACTGGCTGGTCTGGTTGTTTCCCATGCCAACTGTGGGCAACCTCGGTTCACTGTTTGTACCACCTGTTGTGGGCCGAGTCATGTCGTTTGTGGGATCGTTGGGGGTGGCGTCAATCATGTATGAGCTGGTTGACCTGTTTGTACCCCTGGCGGTCATTCATATAGTAACATTTCTGTCTACAATACAGTCTGCATATTGGTTCATCACCCTGCTGGTGTTATCATTTTTGTTGGGCCTGGTCATTGGCAAAACAGAGGGGAAGGTAACATCTCCTGGTACGAACAGACAGATTTTCTGGAGACGCTGCTCTGCATCACATTCTTTAACTTCTCTTGGATCACAACAAGATGACATGTTAGGTTGGATTTCAGAGACTCCTGCTCATCCTCCAGTTACTGCCATTGCTAAACCACAGAGTTAGGGATACAGAATTCCTCAAGAGCAGGAAGGGCAACTGCAGGAAACTTTGAGAAGTCTGGTGTATTCAAAATCTCAAGAAAGGCAAATGACACTACAAGACTCAAAATGTTGGACAACTGAGGAAGAAAAAGATTTCAGGCCGTTTTTTTGTTTGGTTGGTTGTTTTTTTTTCCCCTAAGCAATCAATACTTTGGAGAAAGTAAGATTGTGCTAAAAAATCAGCATTTTAAATGAAATGTATGAGGCTCTTCTGTAGTAGAACCAGCAAAGGCCAAAGGGTGTTCATAACGTCTCGAGGTTAAATAAGGAAGATCATACATATCAGCCCACCCTTGTTTGTCATGTAAAGAATCAACTAATGGCCCTTTTGCCCGTTTAAAAAATAAAATCTTTCAGATATTCACATGAGTATAAACATATTGATTCACAGGAAACAAAGGTACTAAATTTGGTGTTATAGTATTCTCCATCATGGTTCAAACTGCACAAGCTCTTGACAGATGAGATGTTTTCATCCCTTAGGGTAAACAAAAAGAAGAAAAAAGATAAGGAAAACTTTTGTATATTTATTGATATAAGAGATGGCTGGTACAGAAGAGCACCTCCATCTGTGGAGTCCAGCTGTATGGTACACATTAGGAGTCAACATGCAAATAACAAAATACCAATCAATGCTCCTATGTAAAAGTCCACAGAAAGGTTTTAGTTCATAGGGTTCCTTTATTTCCTCAATAACACCCACGTGTACCTAACTTGTTACCTGTTTGTAATAAAGATACAATCTAAAGAAGTTCAGCTGATGAATTTGCAGTTAACAATTCTTTTAGCTGAAGTATTTTAAAATAACCAGAAAGGTGTAGTTTACCTATCCCCTCATTAATCAAGAACATTAGTGGGTTTATTCCTATGTCAAAAGAAAAGAAGAGGCCTTACACAAAGTACATTAAGAATTAGTCATTGAAAAAAATCAGCGTATAATTTTAAATGTTCTTCTTCCTACTGCCACATGGGAAAAGTATACATTATTGTCATTTATATACTTTCCACATGAAGAGGGTTACAGTAAAGAGTTTCCCAAGTAGATGGCTGAATCTAAAGCAGGCACAGGCTGAGGCTGAGAACCAGAAATACTTTCAGCATTGGCTGGGAAGGAGGTATCAAAAGATGAGTCTTGCCAAGCTGTATATTTAGATAATATTAAATGATGGAGATGAAGACACTATCTATCTTAAAACCACTAATCAGTCATTATTTAAGCAAATAATATGCAGCAATTAATGCAAAAGATCAAGAAGTTTGAAATAGAAAATATAAATGAATACTTTTAGAAAGAAGAGTATGAAAAAGAAGAAATGGATACTGGGGTTTTTCTGCTATTCCTTGATCTTTTGAGACTGCAAGGTTTTTGAAGGAGTGACCTATGCAGCTGCAATCGTGTCCATCCTTGGGCAATATCTGAAAATAATCATAACCACAGCTTATTTTTGCCTATTCTGGACATTTACACAAATGTAAACGACTCGGCTTCCCCAAGTACTTCAGCTGCACTCTCAGGTTTTTGTTGGTGTTACCAGTTAACTCCCCTCCCTCACACCGTCCTCTCACCCTGTCACACACAGTCCCACAGCAAAACCTCTCTGCCCAAAGAGTTCAAGCCCTCGTGTGCCTTTGATTTGACCTTAACTTAGCTTTTACTTAGCTATCTACTATAGCTCTTCAAGATGAAGGGTGGCAGCTACACCCAACACTTTCAATAATATTTATCACAACCTGCTACAGCAAGTTTGGGCGAAACCTGTGAGCCTGCTCAGGGTGGTGAAGAAGACCATTGCGTAATGTGGTTCAGCTTAAGTCTAGTGTGCTAAATTGGTTAGACAGGTCACCATCCCACAAATCAGAACACATAATTTGGAACAAGGAAAGAATGCAGGCTATTTTTTCTAAGGAGTGCACTGTTGGGTTTTTGTTAGGAATTGCAAGGTATGCACATACTATATGCTCGTGTTAAAAGCTCCAAGCGTTTTTTGTCTTAAAACTGTGAAATAATGTGGTCAGTCACAGCTCACTCCTAGAATATTTGCAAAGTACTTATGGGAACTCTTGGAATAATTAAAAAACAGTGTCTCCGTGACAGGATAACACCCATCCTACTTCTTGCCAAGCAAAAAATATGGTTATATATTGTCAAATATGGCTAATTATCTCATATCCTGTTTTCTCATAGTCCTAAACACAGGAATCTTTTTCTTCCTCATGATATTCAATATTGCTGTTAATAACATCTTTCATTTCTACAGTAGGACATATTCCAGAGGATTCCAGTCTATCTCCATGGAGCATGGCCAAAGTGTGACCATAGCCTGGCATGGTGAGAGGAAAATCCCACCCAAGGCCATTACAAAATTCCTCTGATCCTACATAAAGGGGTTGCTGTTATCCACAAAGAACTGAGAAAGTCTGATCTCCTAGGTTTTTGTCCAAGATCTTTAGCTTCAGAGCCAGAACTTACTTTAACTGAATAAGAAACTCTCAGCTATTACACATGGTGTGTAATCTGAAATCTGTGCTGCCAAATTTAATCTGACCTGATCCTACCCATCTGATTCTTCTGAAGCTCAGTTTTGCCAAAGATTAAGCCAACAGGGTTTTCTGTATTTAGTTTACTAAATGGTACACATGGCTGGTTTAAACACCAGTACTCTCTCCTCATGAGTTAGAAGATAAAAAAAATAAACCAAACAAACAAAACCACAACAAACAAATCCAAAGTGGACATTTGGTAACATTGTTTCCAAGATGGCTCCTAATGTTTATTGAAACAAATACAAAAAAAAAAAAAAGAAAAAGAAAGGTAAAAAACCTTTTTTTTTTTAAACAGCTGTCTATACTCTGACTGACTTTCTTAGGTGTTAGACCAAATCTTTTATACCCTCTTTCAGCTACAAAGCAGAATTCTTGAATTCCTCATTAATGTGTTAACACATCCCACTTACTTGTATTTATAGAACATCATGTTATATTTCCAAACAATGAAGCTTGCAAGAAAAGACATAAAGCATGTAAATAAAAAACATAACATCTCAAACATTTTTTCAAAACAAGGAAAGAATGAAAAGCTTTAACACTGAAATAAAGTTCTCAGTGCAACCAAGTACCTGAGGCATCTTGACATACAAAACACACAACCTAATTACTTGGATAGATACACGTGGGGCAAGAACTTCCAAGTTAAAAATTCCCTAAAAAGCAATGAGGATGTAAGTACCAAAGACAGAGAGGTAAGAACACTACATTATTAGAACAATGAGCTAATCCACCTTGTTTATTTCTTTATTTTCTTTTTTTTTTTTTCCATTTATATAAACACAAGTTAAAGTTGAATTTGAAATGAAAGCAATAATCAAAAATCAGTCATGGAAAGAGGGAGAGCCTCCAAGAAAACCTGCAGAAAAAAAAATCAAGCAACCAATTTATAAGTACTTCAAAGACAAGAAGAACTTAAGGACCAACACTAATTTTTCAAGAACAACAGATGCCAAACCAACCTCATTTCCTTTTATAGCAGAGTAACAAGCCCCTTCGATTGGATAAACAGAGCACTTACCATGTATCTGATTTTAGTAGGCCTTTCAATGCTGTTTAACTTAAGGAGATTAAGAAGGAATTTAAAAAGTTTAAAGCAGCTAAAAATCTGCTGCTAAGAGAAAGAGAACTATCTGATTGCAGTGCTCACGGTGGACAGGACCAAACATACAAGCTTCTCATGCAGCAGGAAGGATTCTGGTTAAAGATCAGAACAGCTTTCCAAAAGGACAAATTTTAAAACAGAAAGATGGTCTGCTTAAGGAGGCTTTTTGTAAGAGAGTCCACCACCAGAGATCTTGAAGAACAGACTGAAGGAGCAACATACACGACTGACCCCACGTGGGGGCAGAGATGGGTGAATGAGCTCTCAGTAAACTCTTGAGTCCACTTCAAACTTTTAAAATGTCATTTCTATATATATACATTCTTCAAAAGCTTAGAATCCTAGAGCCAAATAGATTAATTTTTCATTGTTCAAATGAGCATCTGAAACCAGACAGCAAAAACATTATACCACCAATGGTTCTTTTGTTCCCTGGGCATAGGATATTTTGGTGGCTTTAATCGATCACTCCCAACAGTGTCACAATAGGAAGAAGAACCTACTATGCTAAAATTTTTTTCACCTTATCTCTTCCAGAGACAGAATGTAGTATTAGCAGCTTCAGGAGTCCTAAAATACCACTTCAGGTTCATCCAGGCTTACTACATTGAGAAAGTAATAACAAAGTCACTTATCTGTGCCTTTGTTGCAACATTGTGCAGATCAGATGTTAAATGGCGTAGGATGGCGCAAGGTCCTTCCAAGTAAGGAATTCAAATTCACAGCACAATTACACAGCTATCTGCATCTTCCCCTCCGTGCTCTGGGCCAGTCCTCACTTCTGCACTCATGGATAACTACCATTTTGTCCTCCAGAAGTCCCAATCTTGACCTGATTCACCCCTGCTTTCTTCACCCACCACCTCCCCTCCTACGCTGTACCCTATTATCATCAAAATCTCAGTCTGTTCTGCCATCCTTTCCCTCTCTTCCTCCTGTTAATACCACTCCTTTTATCACACTCCCTGTTGCTCCCCTCTCTAGACAACCATGCCCTTATTCACGCAGTTCTCCCTGCATGTCCTCCAGTTTTCCTCTGGCATGTCCAGCTTCCCCCCCGTCCTCACAGCTGGGCCACGAACACAGCTCT
>NW_008602593.1:0-2341 GCF_000691845.1 Merops nubicus | reverse complement strand
ACGACGCTGTCCTCCCCAGAGACACACCAGTCAGCAAGGGGCTCAGCTTCAGGGAAGTTTCCAGCTCTCATGGCTGAAGGGAAATTGAAAATGCAGGCAGAGTAGATCCCCCAAACAAAACCCAGGGCATACACAAAGGACCTCCAAAGTACTGCTAAAATTCACATGCTTCCTGCATCTTGGGGTTTACTCATGATCTTTGGGTAAAACGTTCTGAAGCTAGCTGGAAAATGAAGAAACTGTCCAACTTACACCCAGCTACAAAAGACAAAAGGGAACAGTAACCATCTTCACTAGTCCTATCTTTCACCTACAAAGGATTTACAGGTGGTGTTGTCCATCTTGACCAAGGACAACTTCTGCGATCAGTCACTTGAAGTACACTTGAAAAATCAGAGAAACCATTAGGATGGAAAAGACCTTTAAGATCATCAAGAACCTAAATAGAATACATAAAAACAGACTAAAGAGATGGATTTTGCCATTCCAAAGCATGGGGGTGGGAGGGGCATGCAAATGTAAAAAATCACAAGCTTGTCTCCCAAATCATAAGATTTTGCAAGTAAGATTCTCCTTTCAGCAATACTGGCTGGTGCTCCAAACTCATCCACTAATGCAGAAACTGTAACAAATTATTTCTGTTACCATTTATATCAGTTTTGTCCCAGTGTACTACCTCTTTTCCTGCCATCTTCACCTCAATTCCCAATGACATTACATGTATGCCTTCAGGTTAAACTGCCCCCCGTTCTTGATTTCTGAGAAAAACAATAATGGGTACATGAAAGAGTGGAGCCTGATAAGGTTTATTTTGCAAAGGTCAGTAGAAAATTTGAGTTCATGACCTCCTACTTCTATATCCCTGTATAAAACGTGAACCCCTCACTCCTCCTTTCACCAGGCACAGAGCAGGCAGAGGGGCTACATCTCACGCTGGCCTCCTCTTTTGACTACACTGACCAATGGCTCATCCTTGACGGGCTGGTTCTGGGAGTAGACATCCAACTACACAGCTCTTTCCTTCAGCCCTGGTCAGCCTGGAAACCTCTGTGTGCTGGAACTTCAGGTACACTTGGGAAAGCACAAGACACATTTGCCAGGGCAGTGAAGTCCCAGATTTTTCTCTCCATCATAAATAGTGTACGGTACATTCCCAACTCAAAAAGCCAAAGCTGTTCTTCTGTTGCTATGTACCTTGAAGTTGTGTGAGTAGCTAAGAAGGCCAGTGCTGGAATGGGTGGAAGATACACAATCGGAGGATCAAACAAAAGTACAGAGCACACCTCCCAAGTGGTGAGTGTTTCTCTTGGCATTCCCCTCTCTCACAGACACCTCTCTCCAGCTTGCCTGGCTTCTCTGCGCAACATGATCCGTGCACATCATCTGTGCAGCGTTGAGAAGATGACAGCCATGTCTTCATGACTTGTGACAGGAACAGCGAATACTGAGGCTTTCTCTGGGTCTGTAAGCACCAAGTGACTCAGCAGTCATTTTAACTAAGAGACCCAACAGTAACAAATAATAACACAGCAATTCTGTACAGTATGCCCTCCTTGCAACAAAAGCTTACCTGTGTGGTTGGCTCATCAAATACACAGCTGGTTCTCTGCTACTGTTGCATCGGTGCCTAGTTCGAGGGTTGTTCAAGATTTCAGTCTATTCAAAACACAGCACTAAAAGTCATCTTTCTTATTTTATAGCAAGCCTTCCTTTAATCCCAGCTTTCAAAGCACCTTGCTCCTTTCTTTAGATGATCCCACTGAAGGTCTGGGAAGTTTGTTAAGCTTAGTAACTTTAAAATTAAACTTAACTTAAACATTTTGTCTCCATTCTTAAGTCTGTGCTTTTCAACCTATGGCTATAGTCTGTTCCTGGCAGCCTGCTAGTAAGTACAGCTTTTTGCTTTCTTCTGTGACTCTTCTTACACATTGTCCCTGCAGGCTGCTCTTACTTAATTCAAGTTCTGAGTTAATCCTAAATTAATACTCCCTCAATAATCATGTCAACTAATAAAGTATCATAATTCTTGATAGTCTGAGGCTGACACATATTTAACTTCACTCAAGCTGCAAACAGCTTCATTCTGGACGCAGGGAGCCATTCAACCGGGCTAGTGCCTTTGGGTAGGTGTGTCCTCTTCCCTGTTGTTTGTTGCTATGGCAGGTGCGTTCCGCAGGGGTTCGGCTGAGGGCCTCACCCTCCGTGGCTCCCCCCGGCTTCCCACTGCTTCCGAGCCCGGGTGAGGAGCTACGGGCAGACCCGGTGCCCCGACGGAGATGTATAAACAGAAACTGCTTCACCGAACAGCTTCTGTGCTCGCTGGGATAAGGGTGTATGACAA
>NW_008602592.1:13054-37559 GCF_000691845.1 Merops nubicus | reverse complement strand
CCGGCGGGACCCCCGCGTGTGGCCGTGACGGGGAGCCCTGTCCCGCGCCTTCGACCTGGGAGGGAGCGGGCGGAACGTGGGGCTGGAGGGAGCTGCTGCTGGCATCGAATCCTGGGATCGTTCGGCTTGGAAGAGACCTGTATGAGATACCGAGTCTGACCCTTCTGCCAGCACTGCCAGGTCCCCACTGCCCCGTGTCCCTCACATCACATCCCCACGGCTTGGAAACCCCTCCAGGGGTGGGGACTCCACCACTGCCCTGGGCAGCCTGGCACAGCCCTGGGCAACACTTTTGGGAAATAATTTTTTCTTAATGTCCAACCTAAACCTGTCTTGGTGCAACTTGAGGCTGTTCCCTCTTCTGTTATGTACAAGACCAACCCCCCACCTGGCTCCTGTCAGGGAGAAGGTCTCCCCTGAACCTCCTTTGCTCCAGGCTCAGCACCTCCAGGTCCTTCAGCTGCTCCTCGCCACACTTGGGCTCTAGACCCTTCCCCAGCTTTGTTACCCTTCATTGGTAATGCTCCAGCCCCTCTATGTCCTTCATGTAGTAAGGGGCCCAAAACTGAACACAGTTTCTGAGGTGCAGCCTCACCAGTGCCCAGCACATGGGGACAATCATTTTGATCCTTTGTTATTCTGTCCCACTCCTTTTCCACATGGAATGCCACTGGTCCCACCCACTGGGTGTTGAGCCCCCAGGCGTGCTTTTCCCTCAAAATAAGGCTGTTTTTGGGCTATTGGAGCTGCCTCGCCCTCAGCCCTGCTCACCCTGTCACGGGCAGGGCATTGCTCTCATGCGTTGCTGCCAATGAGATGAATGGTGGCATCTTCGGTGCCGAAATATTCCTCCACGTGTGGTCCAGATGCTTCATGAGCAAAGCATGGGGCTTGGGGGAGCCGTGGCAGCTGCCTGACGGTGCCGAAATGGGAGGTAAGGACATCTGTGTGAAGACTGCAAAAAGAAACATTCATGTCCCATGAGCAGTATGTGCAAACGTGAGTTTGCATACAGTTAATTCAGTGCTCTTTTTTTCCTTTGAAACACTAGTACTCATGAATAATAATTTTGTATTCTAAGTTATATATCTGAAAACTGGGATTTCTCAGGGGCTTGCACTCTTCCAGGCTTCTGCAATTGTGGCGTCTAAAATACTCTCCAAAGCTTCATTTCTGTGTAAGCTTTCCTTTGCTGTCATTCCCACCACACACAAAACACAGCGGCTGTGGCTGCAGCTAGAGCTGCCTGAGGGGTGGGTTATCTGCTCAGGTAACATCTCTTAAGGACCTCATGAATGCTTTTTTTGTTTTGCATTAAAAGTTTCAGCAAAACTTGACTACAGGAAGAGCACGTAAACTTTGTGCTGAGAATCCTTTAAGGCACCGTTAGAGAGCAGCAGAGATCCACGGAAAAGGTTTTAAATCAGCGGGTTATTCTTGCAGTTAATTCAGAGAGGCTTGATAGCTTTTCGGCACTCCTTGTAACCTGGAAAATACGTTTTCCAGCACCGTAAAAAACAACATTCCTCTTTCTTGCTTGCCCCAATCACTCGAGGCTTTGCCTGTTTGACAGAGATAGTAGCAGCTCTTGTCAGTAAAGCCTCCTGACTCCTAAAGAAGTTTATTCCTGCTCTGTGTTCTCTGAAGAGTTATTTTACTTCAGGAAACACAAAGGACCAGACTCATCCTGCCATCCTTGCCAGCCTCCATTTTATTTTTGACGTGACAGGAGGACAAAGAGAGTCCACCCTGGTACACATTTACATGGAAATGTTGTACTTCACTGTTTTGCATTAGTTTGGGATGAAAGAGTTACCTTTAATAGTTTTGATCATTTGGATAACTCATTTTGGCATGGAGCTCAGGTGGGATATAGCTAACCTGAGAAGCAGACAGCAGGAGGTAACCGCTGAATCGTTGTCATTGGAGGTAAATACATTAAAAAAAATCACTAAGGAGAAGGCTTCTGTTTTCTATGTGACTGAGGCAGGGGATGGAGATTTGAGAATACACACTGTGGCTGATAGCAGCACCTTTCCCAAGGGATCTGTCTGCCTGCCACTTGCTTCCCAGCACTTTCTGACTGGGAAGGACATGAGTTTGTACTTACACTCCTCTTATCTATAGCACTTTGCCTCAAAAGATCCATAATCACATTGCAAACATTATTACATTTAGCTTCATAAACTCTCTTTTGACACAACAGATTATTAATATACCCCATTTTACATTCCAAGGGAAATAAAGAATCGAGACAGACAGCAGCAGTTCAGAGCCTTCAAATCCTCGGCTGGAGATTCAGCAGGTTTTCAGGATCCCTTCTTCCACTCCTATGCACTTGTGAAGAAGCCTAAGTTGTGCATGCCACTATCTCAATTACCTGAGAAAATCGATGACTGTGCAGCCCCATACTTTGACAAGAAAAACTACCAATAATAGTGCAGCTTTATACCTTTATTGTTATTTATTTGAGCAGTTCCTTAGTACTCTTTAAACTGCTTAAGTGCCTCTGTGTGTGTAGACTAAAAGGAGGCTGCTTTTTATAATGATCTTTGCATTAATCTGAACTGATTTTATAGAGCAAATACGTAAGATCCACAGAGCATCAGAAATGTTTCCCACTTCTCTAGGAAACTAGGCACACAGTGTTTCAGGACATCCATTAATAATCCCTGCTCTTGGGAGCACCTAGCTATCAAAGTGCTGGGTTGGTTTATTAGTTTACAGGTTATTACTTCTCTAGTTTAGATTTCTCTCTTGTATCTTTTATGATGCAGAATATAGACTGTGAGCTGGAACCTCAGGTGCAGCTGGGCTCCGAGCTGCGCAGCCAAGGAGAGAGGAAAAGAATTAGTTTGCTCCCTGATGCAGGAGCTGCTTGGGAATTATTCTGACCCTTGTTATAAATCAGGTACGTGAAGCAAAGCTCCCTTTAACTACATTCCTCTGGCCAGACAATATCAGAGTGCTCCTCTTCCCCTTATTAATGTCACAGCAAGGTCGGGGGGTTGTGGGTGCTGTGGGGTTGTGTAAGTGCTCTCTCCGTGGGGCCGTTGTCAAAGGAGTAGGAGGGATGGCAGAAATCCACCTCCTGGTGCTTTCAAGTGGTTCCCACTGCATTTAAACAGAGTCTGGAAGCAGTGGTGTTCAGAAAATACTGCTGAATTGAGACCCTTGGGGCAGGGAGTGGAGGAGCCCATCTGGGGTGGTTCTCAAAGACCAGCTTTAGCCCCAGAAGTTGGGTCTGCCTGGCTGGCTCTCTAAAATCAGCAAAGAGAGGCTCTGTCACTGCTTGGTGCAAAGTGGAAACACAGCTTTGAACCTGGCTGTCCACGGTCAGGAGCTGAGCATGCTGTGGCTGAAATTGGCTCTTCTTTCTCCTGGTTTCTAGATCTCAGCCTGACATAGGTATAGGTCTGCCAAACTTAACTAAAACCCAACTACTTTTGCACATGGAGAGAAACAGGACATCAGGTTTGCAGGGAAGCCCGAGGTTAAAGTGTGAGCAGCTGAGGAGTTCAGACATGTCTAGAACCAGGTCACAGCTGAACAGCATTCTCAGACTTCAAAAGCTCTGAGGCTCTCATTTTATGTGCTTATATTTTGATGGAAGTTAAGGGGATTCTGGCTCTTCTGTGCATTGGTCCATTTTTGTGCTTCCTAGGATCATTTCTTGTTCTGAGAGACAAGTCTAAGGGGTTTGCTTTGTTCTAAAGTTATCCACATGGCTCTTATTGTATGGGACATCTCTAATTTCATTCATTGCATGAGTAAGATGAAGGCTAAACCAAACAATCAGGCGTTGCAGAACCACTCTAAGCTATTTAGTTGTTGAGTAAACTATTTTTTTTTTCAAGTGTGGAATTCAGCCAGAGAAAAAACAGTCTTTTAAGAAGAAACAAATATAACGTTCAAACCCAAATTGCTCCTTTTCCGTGTAAGCTGCACTCAGCTGCACATCTGAAATGGAAATTCTGTGTGTCTTTGCACGCCTGAGACAGTTGGGTCATGTTATTGTTTTGTTTTCTTGCATTTGCAACTTAGTGAGGAAACAATATCAGAATGTTCATTAATGTTTGTGTAAATAGTAACTGTCCACATATAAGCACTAGCATATTTTCCTGGGAAAGCTCAAGGTGCAGGGTAGGATTTAAAAACATGGCAGTGAGCCAGTACACTCTGGCTGGGCCTGGAAACATCTAGGTAGCAATTTGACTGGAGCTCTTTGCAAGTGTTTTTTTTTTAGTCAGATTTAGCAACCTATAAATAGAGTACTCCAGCCCTTGTAGGACTTTGTTATGCTGTGTCATTTGTGTTTTCTGAGCTGCTGTGCAGGCTGGTGAAGGAGAACTTCAGATCCATGGGGCTGGGATGAGAAAGAAGCTCCCTGGGGGTTGGGGGAGAGTTTCAGAAGGGGACTACTGCTGAGATTGCAGAGCCTGATAAAAGTGAGGCCAGTCACACCTACAGAAGGATGTTGCTGAAAACAGTTTCTTGGGTGTGTGATCTCAAGCAGCAGCAGTTTTCATATATTCAGTACCTTTAAATCCAGCAGATCCTGGATTTCTTTGGAAAAATATCCAGAAATTATTTCAACATCCACTGAAAGGAAAAATACATTATTGAAATGTGTGAAATAGAACTCCAGAATGGCTCCAGACTACCTAAAAGAGCTAAAAGAGCTCCAGCTACCTAAGAGAGTCAGGATTACATCATGCAGTCAACCTGGTGCTGTCTAATGACAATTTTATCCCCGGTATTCATCATGAGATAACAGCTGGCTGTGCTGGACGCTGCAGCCGGGGGGTATGGAGCAGACAGAGTCATCATGAGGCAAGATTGAGTTTGAGTACTGTTTACATAATTTTCATTTGTCAAATAACAGCCCTACATAGATCACGACCGTGACAGTGCCTGTGGATGGTACCATCCATCAACAGATCCACCCTGTGAACAGCAGAAGCTTTGCATTACTGGAATAGCTGAAGAAATTATTTCCATGGATCAGTAAAGACAGCAGTAATTGCTGTAAAGCTCACTACAGTTTATGCAGGTGTTTTTCAGTTGCTCCTGGTGGTCTGTCAGGTGAAAGACAGCATGCAAATGGAGGGGACCATAAAAAGAATTGTGGCAGAGCTTTTGAGAACAAAACTCATACCACTCTGATCCTAAGAAGTGCTAAAGCACAGGAGATGACAACATGGCACTTGCAGAAGCAACAGGAGAATGTCAGAGTACTGGTATGATACTAATAGTATAGTCAGTTGTATAAATCACTTAATTGTGGCAGCAGATTAAATAGTGTTGTTGTCTAGAATTCAGCCATAGTTAAAATGATATATCTTGATGAGACAAATGCCCTGTGTGCTCTTGGTAATAAATTAGTTCCTCTTTCAAGTGAGAAAACAATTAAAAACTTGGTTGAAAAGGGCGTATTTTCTCTGTGGCCACTGATCCCTCAAACTCTGGAAATAATAGTGTTTCTAATAGTTGTTCATTATTACACAGTTGAAAGAGGAAAAATCCATTGTCTCATTATGTTTGAGACAGTTATGAAATTGCATTGGGAATATCTGAAAATGTAAGAGGCATCTAACCAAATGGTTTCAACTTTGACAATGTATCATCATTTGCAGTTCATAATGCTGCTGTTAACGTGGGGAGACATCAGTCAGTGCACAGAGTGGAAAATGAGAATAAATATTTACTTTTCATTTATATACTGCATAAATAACAGCAAAGCACGCAGTAGACAGGTCATGATTTGATTTTGAGGGTTGTGGAACAAAAGTTTCAGAATTACAGGAGGTATTCATTTTGCAAAACTTAAGTATCTGGAAAGGTCAAGGCATTTCCTGGCAAAGTGGGCAACTCTGTGCCTTGCCAATAAAACAATAACAAAATGATTCATGGGTATTACAAATTACTTTTGAATATTCAGTGAAGATGGGCCCCATCTGATTTTTAAGTTCTTGAGAGATGCCGAAGGTGGAGGTGGTGGAAATGCCTGGTGTCTGAATACTTCCTCTTTTGTAGTACCTTAAATTTTTTTCTCATCTAGTCGGAATTAAAATCCTCTCTGGTGCTGAGGTTTAGCACATAAAACATGAGTTATCCTGCAGATCACAATAATCACAGCCAGAGCTGCATAAAGTCATAGCATGGCAAGGCAGAGGAATGTAAGCAGATACCTTCCAGTGGGCTGAAGGGGTTCTCAGGTCTTGGTCTTCACCTCTCTGTCCTAACCTGCCTCACTTGCTGTCTCTGATGTTTCAGCGTGAGGTTTTAGGAAAGTGGAAGCCATCTTGGAGGACTCACCTGTCACAGAAGATTGGGAATAACATTTATAAGGAATATTAGGATTTGAAAGATTTTGTGAGGTCTGTGCATGTGCTGCAGGAATTTGTACTTAGAAGTGTTTCAAATCCTGGTTATCTCCATTTCAGAAGACTTGGAAAGTTTTCTACATCCGCTCCTGTCTCTAGAGAGGAACAGAATAAATATTTTCTCTTGGAAGCAGATTTAACATTTAAGAAACCTGCAAAATATTGAGTCTGCAAAAGCTGAAGTTTAAAGTTAATTTTATCTGACCACATATGTTATTTTATGAATCAACATAAAAAGAAAGAAGTATTGAAATTGTTTTTTAGTGCCATTCTAAGGAATGAACTGAAGTTTGTGATAATTGAATTGTGGCTTTGATGGACAGTACAAATGAACTCCTGGGAGAAAGATATAATTATATAATGGGGAAAATGGCATTAAAAGAACGTGTCATCCCTTATTTCACAGGTGATTATCTCCTGTCTCTGTACAAGAAACATGATAATCAGGAAAAGCAGATGTGCTAGCAACTTTTAAAGTTTCATCTTGGAAATGAGGTTGGAATATTCCGTAAGGAAATCAGTGTCACTTTCCTTCTCTCTTCTGTCTCTGTAACAAATGCTCTGCCCCAGTCCTCCTCTGCTCTGCTCTTGAAACTCTTCTTCTATTTCTCTAGGCGCCTGTAGGCTGAGCTCATGTTTTTGCTCTTAACTTCATGTGAGCCTCCTCTCCTATCTCTTCCAAGAGCATTTTGGAACCAGTTTGCCCTAAAACCCTGAGATCAGAGAACACTGAGGGATTAGGTTTAAACTTGTTAAACTGAATTAACGCTCCTGCCACATGATTCTGGCCTGTGCCAGTCCTTCTAATCTTGTTCAGAGTTTAGGATAATTTGTTTAGTAGTGCTGATCAGCTGGAGGTTAATTCAATTGGACTTTGGTTATTTATTCATGCCCGGATTTGCTAAGTGTCACAGCAGATCCATGAGGTCTCTGTTACAGTTATGAGACGGCTTCATTAGTGTGACGGAGAGTCCATCTGGATGACTTCCTTTCCTCTGTGCAGAGGTGGCTGTCAGGGCTCTCTCCAGTGGAGAAAAAGTCCTTATATAATGTTTCCCTTTCATTTGTGTCATGAGTGTATTGATTACGACTTAAAATGCACTTCTCTGTTCTGATTGCTGGGGTTGCCAGTAATCTTTCCCAGAGATCTCAGTAGCATTCCAGCTCTACCTTTTAAATTGATAGCAGAATGTAAAAGAAAAGTAAAAACATGTTTTAAAAGCTATTTATTATTAATAATGTCTTTTCATGCAATATGTTGGTCCCTCTCACATCAAGGTCCACTCTCCACTGGGGTGGAACACGGTCAGTCTTTTACAGTGTCCACAATTAACTACCCAGAAATGGAAGACAGAAAGGAAGAAGAAAATTGCATCCTGCTGAAACCTCTGGAGGAATTTAGGCTGGCAGAACGTTGTTACTTGAACTGGAATGTGGCCAGGACACCAGGATTAATGTTAGCACAAAATGCCACTTGATTGCAAGTGTTCGGATAACCTTGGATGAAAGTCTTATCTGAAAAGAGGCTCTTCTAACAGAAAAGGGCTCCCTGATATTGGCTGGGACTTTGGTTCAGGTTTGACTCAGAGAATTTTTGCCATTTGCTTCAGCAGTTTTTAAATGGGACAGCTCTGGAATGGTAACAGATCTCCCCTTCACAGCCTGCAGCACAACAGATAATTTCCCAGAGAGGATTCCTTGCCATAGACCGATGTCTCTTTTTAAAGATGTTTCCTGATATATCATGCAAACATTACAAATAGGTGCCTGAAGGGATGCTTGTGGGGAAAGGTCCTAAAGATTATAAGGCAGGAAAAATCTTCAGTGTTGAGAAGGCGCTGGGCCAAGCTGAGCTGCTGTGGCCACATAAATGTGGAATAGCTACATAAGTCTTGGAGTTACTCTTGAGCAAGTGAGACCATCATTTGCCTCATTCTGGTTTTATTCTTCTCTCTGAATGTTTCAACTGTCAGTTCTTTAATATACGTTATGGGCTGGGCTGGGAGAACCAGGTGGTGCCCAGCAAAAGCTTCGATGATTAAGAGCAGCATTAATCAAAATGTCTTCTCTTCCTCTCAATTTTTTCAATTAAATTGTAAATCTGTGCTCAGGAACAACCATTAACTTCCAGGGAGTGAGAAATGTTCCCACATGTTTGGCCTTCGTCAGAAAACCCTGTCAGTTACACACCGTGAAATATGGTTTCCAGCAGAACAATGTTCCCAAAACCAGCTGGGACCCACATTACAACTCAGCATTATTTGCAGAAGTTTATTTGCTGTTGACTTGAAAGCCAAGTTAGAGCTTGTGAGAGGAGTTTCTACTTATCTACAGAACAATGCAACATGGGTCCCACAGCTTCAGCTCCCACAGAGAAGCTGGAGAGAGCAGGACTAAGAGAAAAATGTGTCAGTACCCGTCTTTACCAACCAGATGAGTGGCTTGCTGGGGGACTTGATGTTTTTTGTACTGGTCCTGGATCTCACAAGCCTGCATGGGTAAAAGGAAAGCAGCCAGGGACCGTGTTGAGGCAGCCTGCCATAAATTATGAAGGGAGCTGTATCTGCAAAAAGCCAGCATGTGTCCCAAGAGACAGGATCCCTGTCAGAAGAAAGCACAGTGTGCAGCTCCGTCTCTGTGGGTGCTTTCCTGACACTGCAGCTTCTTCTGTACAGGAAGGCAGGAGCTCCATGCAAAGGGAACAGCTCTTACAGGGCTGTACGTGTTGTTAAGGTGCACGTGGGCATGGGACTTGCTTTGCTGTTTGGTTCTGAGGGCAAAGCCATCACTGCTGTTATGTGGGGTGAATGTGACCTAGACTGTTCTGGAAGTGGAGCTATTTTCCATTTACCTGAGCCCCACTGAGGTTTTGCTTTGTTTTCTGTGGAAAGACACTGATTATCCCCTCTACTCCAGCCCAGCCTTCCCATTCCTCTCCAGCAGCTGCTCAGACTTGTCTATGAGCCCAGATATGATTCCCCTAAGAATTCACTTCATTTAATATTCCTCTTCCCTGTCTTCATTATTTTTCATTTATAGGTTAACCAGTACCTGAGATGCTCAGTGCTTTCCCTAACTTTACTCTGACTGGATAAACTTCTAAATTAAACATTTTCTTTCCCTGCTTCTTCTGTTTGAGGGTTACTTGTTTGAGGGTTACTGTCTAATTTTCTTTTTTTTTTTTTTTAAAAAAACCCAACCCAACAACAACCAAACAAACAGAGGAGTAATCATAGTTTTGCTGAGAAAAGATAGATGGCCTGACATAAAGGGTTGAACATACTATTGCACAGATATCCCTGCATCTGACAAAACAGGCCAGACATGTTCTTTATGTAGCTCCACCAGGAATGAGCAAGACTTAGGGGCTGCAGGGAAGACTGTGTGCTGACATTTTGTTTCACTGAGTCCCTGGAACATTGAATATGCTCTTGATATGCAAGAGTAGGCTGAAATCTGCAATCAGCTCCACGAGTGTAATTGGATCTGAGTCAGGAGAAGTGGCACCTGCGTGATGGAGAAGGGCATTCATTATGCTCTCTTCAGGTCTGTACCATCCTGCTGGTGTGGACAGAGTTCAGCATGTATTACCTCGAGCTGAGGGATCACACAATCATGCTCTGACTATCATTCCTGTAGATACTACGTGCTGGACACCTCAGTGCAGTGCAGATCAGTGTGTAAGCACACACCATCCTATCCAAATATCTGTGCATGTGCAGCAGCAAACAGATGCACATTGGACTTAGGAATATGGGGCAAAAAGTGTAGTGTGACCTTCACGTCAGGCTGGCTTTCCTTCATGTGCCTGCACTTCTGATAAATCACTGCTGCTTGGGGACGTGTGTGTCAGTTCAGGCCAGTCCTCTGGTGTTGCAGGCAAGCATGATACAGCTGTGAAGTCTGCAAGGCTCTGCCACGTTGTGTAGCTCACGTGCACACTCCCCATGGCCAACAATAATAGCACAACTTGTGTACAAAAGACTAAAAGTCCTAGAAGCAGTAGAGGAAGAGAGATGAGGGGGCACGTTGCCACTGCCTTCGAAGGAAGCGTAAGATGAGAAAATTCCTGGATGGTCTCTTCATGCTATCACCAGGAATGGTCCTTTTGGGAATGGTGCAATGAAGAGCTTTTGAGAAAAATGTTGTCAAAGCAATTTTTGTTGGAAATGTTATTTTGACACATCAGGCCATATTGTTTTGATCACTCCCTTTTCAAAAGTAACTTTTAGGTTACAGTGTTCTGCTTTGATGATTTTTCAAACGAAGTTGCAGACATTTCACTTCATGTCAATTTTTCATCCACATTTTATCTTACATGGGAAAAAGAGAGCAAAAGAAAACATTTGATTGACCCAAACTGCCAGTAGGATATGAGGGTTTTGTGAAAACTTTGAAAATATTCCTTCCTTGTTCCCTGTTTGGGAGGAAATTCAAGGACCTCTCACCCTTGGGAGATAGGAGAAGGCACTCTGATGAGAGTGGCTGGCACAGAGGCCAAAATCAAGGTGCCAGACCAGGGCTGGTACTGAATCACCTGGCTGTACATCTGAATGCAGAGATGTCTCTTGTTTAGCTGTGGAGTGGCCCCATGTTTTGGTCGTGCCACGCTGTGAGCACTGTCCCTGAGGGAAGCTGGGCTCAATGCTTGGCAGTCAGGCCTGTGGGACCACATGCTGAAGACTTTCCACCCTCTGAAATGCAACCCAAGGCTCCTTGGCAGAGATCACGGGTGGGAGGAGTACATCTTGGCATTTAGCCCTCAGGGAATCTGGCACTTCTCAGAATTAGCCCTCAGGGAGGGCACTCAGGTGCCCTTGGCAGGTGGCTTAAATGGAGAAAGCAGCACATCTTGGTGGGGAGCCAGAAATAAAAGTAGCTTTGGCAGGTAGCCTTTGTGCAAGGCAAGCGCTCTGCAGTTCTCCTTTAGAGAAGGGAAGCATGGTGCTGTAACAGGTAGAAGGGTCAGACCCACTCCAGCCCCTTTGGACCTGCACTCAGGGTTGGAATTCCACGTTCCCACTGTTTCTCCATACTTTGAGGAATTCTTACTGAAATCCCCTCTGTATAACATAGAATGATAGGTGTATATACATACACGTGTAAAACTGGTTACTGAAAGCAAGAGGACAAAAGTATTGTGAAAGTCAGCTGGATCCTCCAGGGAGAGGGATGCAAAATATGTATCCAATAAAGCTTTTTGGATGATATCCATAAATACAGAGCTGAAGTGCTGGCCCTGCTGTCATCTTCAGTACCATTCCACCAGAAATGTGTAGCTCACATCCTGAGTCGTCCCCAAGGAGGGTAAAAGATGTTATACTCTTGAAATAGCTTAATTTCTAACTGGCCCAAGCACAGTTCATCCCTCTTTCATCAAGCAAGAGGAAGATGGAGAATCTTAATATCTTCTGGTGAGATCATGGGACCCCTGAGTCCCTAGCCTTATTCAACGCAGTCAGTCCATTCTGCCAGTTCCACGCAGGAAACTGTGGGTGTGAGAGAAGGTGGGCTCCCAGATTGCACTGCCAGGGCAGGAGAGTGATGGTGCTTCTGTAGAAAGCTGGACCTTTCTGGTTGCTCTTACTGAGCTGCAGGACCTTGAGATCTCAATTTTCAGCCACAGGAGACCCTTTTTAGACTTGTAAGTTTATAGCAAATATTCTTAATGTCTTTATTTCCAGAGGCAGGGATGATGAATTCCCACTTGAAGAAACAGAAACTTCAAGAAACCTGCAGGCAGATGTGTTTGGTGAAGTTCTAACACTTTATTTATCCTAGAAGACCTCAGCTTGCTACATCCATTCCATGCTTAGCACCAGCCTATGTGTTTTGTGTGTAAACTGAGGTAGACAGCTCACAGGCTCTACTGTTCCATCTGAAACAGTTGTCCCAGCATAGAGAGAGGAGTTGGTTCCCAGGAACCTGCCCCCACCACACACTGATGCCTTGGGCACAAGTTTCCCTGGGAATGAGAGAAGTGACTGCTGGCTGCTCTTACAGGAGATCATCTCTGGAACAGATCCGGCCTCCTCTATGGTGGAGTCGAAGGGCAAGAAAAATATTTCACAGGCTATGGCTGTGAAGTGGCTTTGCTTTGAACATAAACAAGAAATACATTTGCAGAGAGTGTGGAATCCACGAGCAAAAAGGGTAAAAAAAAAAAGCTGAAGTCAGATGGCTGAGTGACTAAGTCACCAGAGGCCAGCAGGGACTGGGTAATACCAGCTACATTCTATTGCCAGTTTGTATCGTACGCTTGAAACAACAACAATCACATTGTTTTGAAATTAAGAATAACCTGGAGGGGGCAAATAAACTAACATTGTACTATGGAGCTGAGAGAGAGAGAGAGAGAGGGAGAGAGAATTTGCACTTGGCAATAATCAATACTCATGTACGTCTTCTAATTGAGTCAGCCCAGCCCTCCTCCGGGATGTGGCAGTGACAGCTGGACTCCTCTTCCCTTTTGATGGATTTGATTGTGCTGCAGCTGTAAATAGAGAGTGTACCAAAAATGGCTTTGGTTTGTCCTCAGCACCTGAGTGCCAGCCCTGCTCGGTGCAGAGCATCAATCAGCCAGGCAGGACATGGGCACCGTGGGCACCGATGGCATCTCGCCTGGGACAGCTGGAGGGCACAGCCAAGGGGAGGTGCTGAGGACCTTTCTTCGAGGGCCTACTCTCCCCAGCATTCAGTCCTTGCAAGCATGTAGAGCAGGCATCTTCTGAAGAATCTGATGACCAGTTCTGGTAGTTTTCTCTACAATTTGGTCCTTGTCCTGTCTCCTAAAATAGTATTTCAAAAATACCTCACTGCCAGAGGCACTGAGTGGGCTGGTTGATTAGTGTGACCCAATGCTTGGGGATCTGCAGCTGAATTGTTCCTTTCCAGTCTGAGGCCTTTGCTCATGTCTGCAAGTTTGCAATGGTTGTTGGATTCATGACTGGGAAAGAATTGTATTGACCTGAGGCTTTCATCTGGCATGTGTCCAGGGCAGACTACAGGCACCCTCAGCTCCCATCCCCACATCTTGGCATTTCCTAGCTTGTATTTCTTCCTGTATCCTTCTCCTATGGCTAGAGGCACATCCAGATCAAAATGAAAGGCTTTCCTTTTCTCTCTTCAAATTGTTCCTTGTGGTGCTGGCTGAAGCTCCTGGGTTGGTTTGTGTTGGGGGCTGAGTCAAAGCCCTGGCCTATTTGGATTTCACATCATGTGTGCCTTAATGAGTGCTTTACATCCCAGGGACTTCCTAAGGAAGCACCAATTTAGTCTCTTAACAATTTTACTACAAACACATTCCACCCCCCACCCCCTTCCTTTTCCCTTTTTGTCAGAGATAAGAGTTGTTCTTTTCTGGACATGAATCCACTGCCTGAGGTTTCTCAAATCTCTGCTCTGGGACACTGAAATCTTATCTCCAAGGCAGGAAAAGCAGTACACAAGGGGAGCTGTGACTCATGCAGAAACTGAAATGATGAAGCAGACGCTGCTATTCTGAAGACCCAGAGGTGTTCAAAGCCCCACTGGTGGAAAGGCAAAAGCCTGGGCTTTTCAGCCTCAAAAGGTTTCTGCACATGGAAGCTTTGAGCACTGGCTGAGGCTCTCAGCCTGGTGAGCTCTCCACTTGCCTGCTAAGTCCCTTCCATGTCAGCAGCAGAGAGCTCGACTGGAGGCAACACACAGGGGTTTAAGCTTGATCAATAGAAGATCTGTTAAAACTTGAAATGGTGCTGCCTTCTTCCCCACAACGAAAACTTTAATGATTTTTTTCTTTTTCTTTTTTTTTTTTTTCCTGGAGGGGCTGAATCTGAATGAAAGAAGATGAGGAGAAAATGTGCTTGATTTTCTATTTCAGTGAATGAGCTGAAGGAGGCACCTATGTGTCTGTCATCCTGAAAGCTTCTTGTTTTGATGGAGCCTTAATGGATTTTTCAAAAGACTCTTTGAATGCCTCACCCAGCTCGATTGGAAACAGTTGTTTTGAAGCTGGCACCTTTCCATGTCTATTTATGTTCAATATTGCCTTCAAAAATAGCATCACTTCCATCTTGCCCAATATTCAGAATTAGTATGTAGGATGATGAGCTGGCCTTGCCTCCCCTGTGCTAGGGAAAATGCTTCAGGGGAACCCAGACCAGCTCCTCTCCTCAAGGATGGGTAAAATTCCCAAGTTTTTCTTGCCACATAGATGGCATTTTAGACACCACAGAAGGGAGAAGAGGCCTACACTAAGAGGGGAGAGAAGTTTACAGGTCTCATGCTGCAAAGTCCTTTGACATGGAGACTCCCAGCACCTCAAGGTTATCTGCTCCAGAGATGTTGTTAGTCCTCTGTGTCCAGCCTGATTTGTTCTCACTGCAATTTAAACTCATGACATCTTGTCCTGTCTGCTGCAGCTGTGGAGGACACAAGGGTTCCTTGTGAAGGTTGTCTTTTTAAAGGTTTTCAAGGACTTACAGTTAAGTGGGGTGAGAGCCAATGCTATCATCCTTTCTCTGCTGCTCCGTAGGCTGTGTAAGGAGAGGGAGCACAGCTGCAGGACTCTGTGTATTCTTATAGCAGACCCTTGCCCTGTGCCTGCCGTTGTCTCAGCTCCTTTCTGGAAGAAAGGCCATGCCTCTACTCATTCCCACCCTAGACGTGAGCAGTCTGTGCCTGCTGCTGGAATGCAGTGCCTCACTGTTGTCCCTAGTTTGCATTTCACCTCGGTATTTGAGGCCATTTCATCCAACTTGTCTAAATAATTTTGGATTCTAGCCTTGTCCCCAAAGTGTCCTTGCCATCCCTCCCTGATCTCTCTTGTCTGCATACATAATAAACCTACTCCTTCATCCCTCACCATGTCTTCAAGTGCAATCACAAGATGGAGCAAACACAGGAGAATGTGCAGCCCAGACGTTCGTACAGACTGGGAAGCAGTGGGAAGAGCAGCTCCCCAGGGATCTGCTGTTCCATCGAGTGCATGCCTGGGACCACAGCCCTTTCACCACATTTTTTTTGATGGGGGAGCCCTGAGTAAAAGGTCCAGGGGCTTGTGACCTCAAAATTACAGTTACGATGCAGCAGCATTACAGCATGTGGCTGGGAGGGCAGCAAGGCGAGCAGAGGGTCCTTTCCCTGGAAGACCTGCCCTCCCTGTGAGCAGCTGGCTGTGGGAGGAGTAAGGTGCCCAGTCATGTCCCCACTCCTGAGAAATCCACTATCACAACCCTTTTCCCTTTGAAGTATCCCAAACTCCACGAGCGTGCAGCCTTATCTCTCCCAGTGCCAAATTCTCCTTAATGAGGTTTATCCAGCTTTTCCAGCGTGGCTTAACATTGTCCACCCAGTCCAGCCAGAAGGGATCCTTTATTTTACTAACATAATTAATAGCAATAAGCTGTCCATGGTGTGCAGTGATAATGGCGTGGATGCTGTAATGCCCCACAGACAGAGCTTGGGGTTTAGAGAAAGTTCCATTCTGTGTGCAGTGTTAGCAATTTCCCCAGCTCCCTTCCTGAACAATTTCTCTTTCTGTTTCACATCCTATGCTGGAATGATGCCTCCCGCTGTTTACATTAAAAATGCATTATACATGTGTTGAAAACACTGAGTTCTGTGTTGCTGGCAAGGAAGGAAGCTGTTACGTTTAAGAAGCACTCTCTTATATTATTATCACTTTTGTTTAATTTAGTAGGATTATTTTCTCTAATTCCAAAGCTGGGAAAAGACTCCTGTAAATATTCTTCCCACTAGCCAAATTCTTTATCATCCAAACCCACGTATAAGCTGCCTTGCTTATGAACTGCCACATCACCGAGTTAAAATGCTGATTTCCCTCTGTTAGCTTTCTCCTGTGCTTTGGATCAAAAATATACAAGGAAAAGGTAATGTCATTTAAAAGAGCTCTAAATGGCTTGCTGCTGCACAGGGGAGCTAGGATTTATGCTGGCGACGTAGCAGAGCCAGGCTGGGGAGGTATGGAGGTTTTTAAACTCCACAGATAAGCTGAATGGACTAGGAAAATGTGAGCTTGAGCAGCTCTGCACATGGAGGGACTAGATGGTCAAATGCACCGTGTCAGCCTCCAGAAATGAGCCTCAGAGGGATTTTGTGTGGGACTCACTGCTGTCATGTCTAAGCACCTTACTGCACAAACAGGACGTGGCAGAGCTGGGACTCAAACCCATATCTCTCAGACCCAGAGCTTTAACTACATGGACAGTTTTAGTCTTGATAATCTGACTCGATCTGGGTAAATTAGAGGCCTAAAATGGAATGTAGGAAGAGAAGGGCAACAGGACAATAGGACAGAAGTGGTGGCTGTAGGTTGAAATCAAAGAATTCAAAGGAAATGAGGTATGAGAGGAAAAGAAAGAGGGAGAAATGAGAGGAGAGGAGAGGAAAAAAGGAAAAGGAGGGGGAAAAAAAAGCAAGAAGTCAAGCAGGCAGGCAGGAAGGAAGAAAGGAGGGAGGTTCTTGGGAGCTTGTGGCAGGTGATGTGCCACTTGGTGGTCCTGCCTGTCAGACTCAGGAGCTGTTTTGTGTTGTAGGGGAGATCACAGGGGAATCCCACCCAGCCTGGGCACAGCAAGCTGCAGTGAGGAGCTGCAGGACAAAAGATTAAGGAAATTAAATCTGTGGAGGAAAGTCAGGGAGATTCAGGCTAGAATGTAAGGGTGTAAGGACCCCTGCCTGAAGGAAGGAAGGAAAGAAATTATTTTCCTTAATTAGTGCCCCTAATTAATAGGGTCCTTCCACCCTGGGCCAAAGGCAGGGCTTGGGGTGACCTCCCTCAGCTGAGACCTGTGGTTTGTCTCGCTCCAAAGCCAGCATCCCCAGCAGCACAGGGGCAATTAGAGACCAGCACAGGTCGCTGGTGATCCCTCAGCCTTCAGGAATGCAATAACATGTCTGTTAGATCTCCTTAAGTGTTCGCTAAGTCACCACCATATCCTAGAGGGAAATAACCTTGTGCTGAAGAGTTTGATTGTCTAGTGCTAATATAACAGGAGAAAGCCTATTAAATGTTGTGCTGGAAGGGTCCTTTGGGTCTGCAATAGCTTTTCTCTTTTTTCTTTCCTTTCCCCCTTTCCTTTTTTTTTATTTTTCCTTGTTTTCTTTTTTCCCTTTTCTCCTTTCCTTTCCTTTTCTTTCCCCCTCCTTCCCTTCCCCACAGACAAGAAATGAGCAACAGCAATGAACTGAAGGCAGGGAAGACAACTTCTGTGTGAGATGAGATTGCAAACCAGCTGGCAGCATTGCCTGCAGCCTTGCACTACTGGGGCTGGACCTGTGTGCTGCCTCCCTGCCCTTGCACCGTGCTGCATGCTCTGGAAGGCTGGCTTCCCCACATCTGCCCCAGAAAAAAATCCCCACCAAACATTTGAGGAGTTTTTCCTGCTTTTGTGCAGTCTCTTTCTTCTGCTCCTCGCTGGAGAAACCTGTGCAGCAGGGCTGGCCCTGGATTGCCTCCTGCTCTCCGTGCACCAGCAGCTGGTCAAGAAGAGCTGGCTGAGACCACCAGGCTCCTGGGCCTGGCCAAGGCTCTGTGAAGATGAAGGTGTCCCATCCAGGTGATGTGTTGGCCAAGGTAACACCCAGACCAGCTGTGGCTGATCTCTCCTTTGCTTCAGCAGAGGTTTCTGTGTCACACTGGCACATGGCACTTCAAGGGGAGAGCCTCAGGGCTTCTCCTCATCTGGCATTGCTGAAACACTTGTCACCTGTCAGAAGCAGCAGGAGAGAGACACGTTGGACTCTACAGTGTATCTATCTCCCATGCAGACGTGACTCTGAGCCCTTGCTATTAATCTTAAGAGTGGAAAAGAACAAGCAGCCTGTTCGTTCATCAGCTGGCTGAAGCAGCCAGTGCAGAAGCACCGTGTTGGCAGAGTCCCTTTCCCCTGCGAGCTGGAGAGAGACAGTTTTGGGGCCAGTACCACTGTTAAACTGTGGACTTGCCCTGCTAACAGCAATGGTAGGAGGCACTGCAGTGGTCCTTGGGTGCAGGGCACCCGCAGCAATCCTCTCCAAGGAGTGAGGAGCGTGAGCAGCACCCAGCTCGCTGAAAGGTGTGTGGGAGCTCATAGGCTGTGATGGAAACCGCTGCAATCGGTGCTGAGGAAGCGTAAGCCACTGTGGAGAGCACAGATCACACAATAAGGTGGTGTCTTTACTTTTAAGGTGGCCTTTTAAAGAGGTGATTCCTTAAATCAACTAATCTTCTGGATCCTTGACTGTTCATGGGTCTTTGCACATCTTCCAGGACAGTGAGAGATCCTTGTTGACTCTCTATGATTAGTACCCCTGGCTTAATTAACTTTATCTTCTCCCAGGCTCCTTTGAGATGAATGGCTTCATTATCCAGGGCCAAGGTGGCTCTTCCTGAGATGCAGCTCCAGCTGAGATGAGAAGATGAGAAGCAGACATGGGGCAAACCTCATGCTCTTATCATGGCATATGCAACAGAGGGAGAGCTTCGTGGCTGCTGCCCAGGGGTGGGAGGCTCCTGAGGCCGTGCCATGGCCACAGCCTGTGCCCACATCAATCCCAAGCATTCAGGCCACTCTGGCAGCACCTCACACGGGTGCCAGAGGCCTCGTGGCAAGCGCCAGCTCCGTGGGCAGGTCTGTGCCAGCCCCTCTGCCCGCTCGGCCGGTCGCTGGCTGCTCCGCTTGTGTAACTGTGTTCTTCACGTCTCAGTGACTTGCTCAGGGTCTGGGCGGGCGCCTGTGAGCCGAGCTGCCTCTGCTGCTGAAGCCTTGAGGGAAAGCAGGGACATCCAAGCATGTAAAGCCAGCAGCTCCGGAGTGAAACCTCAGCCTGACCCAGTAATCACTGGCAGGGGTGAGCGGAGAAGCCGCTCCTGACAGGCTTTGCCAACCTAGCTTCCTGCAAGGGATGCATTCAGAGACCTTAAAGACCCAACAGCCAGGCTCTGGCTTCAAATAAATCGTTCTCCTGCCTTTGCTGTCATCAAGGGATATGATGAAGCCATCGTAGTGTCTCAGCCCCAGACGCCGAGTCGCATTCCATCCCTTGCAAATCCTGCTGATACGCTGTGTCTCAGATCCCCAAACCGTGCTGTCCCAGCCCCTGGTTTGGGCAAAAAGGACAAGAGCTGCCTGTGTCTTGCCAAAGGCCCTGAGGTGCTACTTCTGTTTTTTGGGTTGGCTTTGTGCCTGCTCTGGAGCCTGACCTTGCAGGAGGAGGGATGCCAAGAGGATCTCCAGCCGCTGCTTCTGCAAATGCCACACACGCAGCCTGGAGGGGACTGAGGGAGGGACAGCAGGGCTAGGAGGAGGTACTGAATCCAGACCATCCTCCTGACACCAAGGAGGTGTGCTCCTACCCACCATGCAGTCAGAAGGGCTTCTCCCATGCTGAGGCTGCTGGAGTTGAGATGTGCCCCAGATGCTGTCCCCTTCCCCATGCCATACATGCCTAGGGACTCCTTTCAGGGCAATTGCTGAGAAAGCTGTGGGGCACAGTGGCCAGTGTCACTCTTGGCATGGGCACAGCAACACCCCATGGGGCTGGTCTGTGTCAGTGTTCTATGGCCCATGTACCCTGTCACGGTGTCACAGTGTTCCAGGGTTCCCTGGTTTCCCTGGGCACAGAAAGAGCTCAGCCTGTCCTCAAATGTCTCAGCTCTTGACACTCAGTGCCACGAACTGTCTCAGTGTATCGTGGCTTCTGTAGGTTGGTGTTCATCATATGTGCTTCTTCAGCCAGCCAGGGGTATGCCTGGGGCAGCCAGAAGCAGCAGAGCTCTTGACTCTCATTCTGCTCCCTCCCTGAAATCAAGAGGCTTTTAACTTCAAAAGAAGCAGGCTTGGGGCTTGCTGGGGAGTACGCAGGGCAGCGTGTTCTGGGAGCAGTTCTGTAGCTGCTGGAGGAGCTGCAGGGCTTGTCCTGGTGCTGTTCCTTCCAGGTGTGAGAGAAGCCCAGCGTGACCTGCAAACAGCTCTGTCTGCTCCAGCCTGTCCCACTCCAACACCCCTGAAGAGAGGCAGGAGGGGGATGCTCATGCACAGCTCCCCTTGAGGACTAAGCTAACCAGCCACTGGATGTCATTATTGCTCCAAACCAATACACTGAACAACTTATTCCAGACCTCCACAAACTGTGACTTTTCAGTATGGAAAGCTTCAAATGTGCTTCCTGAGGACACAAAGCTGTTCACCTCTCCTCCTGCAGCTCTTGCTTCCCCTGGCATACCTCTGCATGCCCGGGGACAGGCTGCCTGGGCTTCGGCACAGGGAGGACACAATCCTGTGTGACCTCTCTGCCCTTCCCGGGAGCTCCTGTGCTACCTCCTCATCTGTGGGGATGACATCATGGCTGTTTCTGTAGCAACAGAAAGGGCCATGGCAATTACTGAGAGATGACACCGTAGCAGGGCTGAGCAGGAGGGAGATGTTCCCCCAGCAGTGTCCTGCGGGTGCTCCTGGCATGGCCCTGGGCTGGAGAGCAGAGCTGGTGAGTCAGAGGGCTTTTGGCTGGCATCTGATACAGTAAAGCAGGGGGGAAATGTGGTTTAGGTGCCCCCCCCTCCACCTTTGTCTTTCAGTTAGGGACCCCAGCTGTCTCACTAGACCTGAATTGAAATGTTTTGCTTTAGGTTATTTGACCTGTCAAAAACTTTTCCTATCTTCTTGCTTCACTTTAAAAGTAAGGTCTGGTCTTAAAGAAAAGTCCTTTTGAAACCACAGTGGAAAGTTTCATTTACAAAAGGACAAAAGCTTCCTTCTTGCACCCTCCCCCACTGGGAGGATTTTTATTGCAGTTTTCCCAAATTCAGCCTGATTTCACCAATGATTTTACTTCTGGGTTTGTCCATTTGCTGGCTGGTTTGGTATTTACTGAGAACATCGTGCCCAGTTTGATGGGAGAGCTGATGGAAGGTGGGGGATCAGGGGTTCAGCCGGTGCCTCACCTCCTCTCCCCGAGGTGCTCACAGGTCCTGTCCCAGCACTCCTGATGTAGCTGGGGCATCAGAGCCTCCTGTGAGCTCTGCCTATACCAAATGAAAACAGACTTTTCCCAACATCCTTGGAGGTCTTGGGCGTCCCATTTGCTGTGTGCACGATCACGACTTTACAGGGAGGTGGAGAGCCACTGCAGAGGAGACCTGGCATTAGCACCGCAGTGCAGCGTGGAGAGGGGTGGACAATCCCCAGGGAAACCCTGGCACGGTGCTTGCTGGGGAGAGCTTCCATACAGCCTCACTGATCTGTACTCTTTCATCTTTATGTGCTTGCTTCTAACTTGCCCTATTTCAGTTATATCCCTTTCATTGGCTTTTCTTCTTCTACCACAGCCATAAAACAAGCCGGGGAAACACCAGCTGCTGCAAGCCTGATGTAAAGAAATAATCCTGGAACAGTGGAGCTGGATGCACGTGGGCTGTGCCTCATCTCTAGCACTACCTTGGGTCCCACAAACAGCTCCAGCCAGCGTCAGCATCTTCTGCTCCTGCTGCAAACGATTGCAAGGAGCCACAACCCAAGGGAAAACAAAACCCCCCAACATTCTGCTCAGCCTTGCTCTTCAACTCTTGCAAAGAAGAGGTTGGGATAGGCCTTGGGCACATGTCAGCAGAAGGGAAACCATCTCAGAGCCCGGGTGAGAGCATATGCCTGCACTCCCTGCTTGTTTTGACTTGCGTGGGAATCTTTGCAATCAAAATGATACGACAATTCCAATCACTGCCGATCGCTTCAGGCAGGTGTAATTCAAGCTCTGGCTGCAGACGGCTGTCATTTAATTAACGAGGAAAGAGCCAAAATTCTGCATAAGACTGGGGAAGGCAAAGAGAAGAGCCTAAGGGGGACTTGGGATAATAGAGAGCGGAGGATGCCAGCAGACTTACTCAGGGTTTAGCTGTTCACACAGACATTACTCCCCGCGTCACAGACCAGGACATGTGCTTGGCAAGCTGTGGTAGGCAACAGTTATCCACTGATTTCCCTCCAAACCGTGGGGAATGACTTCAGGACAACAAAGAGGGAAGCCCTGTGCAAATCTTTTCTTGGTACTGTTACCAGCTCTAGGAATTCACAGCCTCTTAGCCCTCTTATCCCTTTTCTTGCCATTATACTGCTTTGGTTTCATTCCTGGCCCGAGCACCACTTGTTCTCAGCCCTCCAGGGCCAAGCTCCACCTGGGTACAAACTGCTGCAGCTCTCTGGTCGGTGGAGTGGTGCTGGCCCTCCAACAGTGCAGAATTTGTCCCTGTCACGCTCCCTTTGCAGGTGCTGACTTGCCAAGGGTGGTGTTTCCTCACAGTGGGCTGTGCACCGTGCCTGTGTCTGATTCCCCCACTTCCGACCCAGATTTCAGTTTTCTGCTTCTAAAATGACGTTAATAGCTCATGCTGCTGCAGCAGGGGAAGTGGTGGGCAGTGAAGGAAATGCTTCAGTCCTGCTTATCGTGGGCCAATTGAGCATATTTTCAAACCATTTTCAGTAAGTCATGTCTTGATGTTGCAATTGCTGTGCAAGGCTCTCCCTCTTCTTGGTTGCCAAGGGGCATCAGCACCTGGCTGTGGGATGTGTGTCCAGAGCTTGCCTTCGTGGAAGACAAACTGAGGCATGTGCCTGCCAAATATCATCTGCAAGGTCATTGGGTGGAGATGAGCTCAGAGCTCAGTTCTGAGGTGTTTCAGCCCTTGGACTATCCCCTTATGGAATACCTAAGCCAAAGGGGAAAGTCAGTCTGTAAGTATGTAGGTAAGCCAGGTCACCTGGAGAGATGTCAGAGGAGTTTGGTGTCCCTGTTCTGGCAGCTGGCAGTATCCCTTCACTCACACAGCCCCTTCACCCAGGATCCTGCTGGCTGCTACAGCAGCCCTTGCTGCCGTGCCCAAATGCTGCCATGCTCAAGTGAGGGACCAAGAGAAGGACCTCCTGTGCTGGGAGGAGTTGAACTGATGGAGGGATTTCCCGTTGCAGAGATGACAAGAAGTGTCACTCTGTTGTCCTTTGGCCCATGGGAGTGCCTGTGTACAACCTTGCACATGAGTGACCCAGAGCATGCTTCCTGCAGGACCTAATCCAGCTCCACAGAACCACCCTTGGTGTCCCACGTGGTGCACTGGCAGTTGCTTTGATGTCCCTGAGCTAGCAGGATGGCAGGGCCTTGTAGTCTTTTAATTTAGTCCTGTCTCAGAAAATGCCTGAGATACTAAGAACCAAATTTTGGAGAGAAGGGAGATGAAAATCCAGAGGAAATTGCTGGCTTCCCACAGTGCTGACTCTGAGCTGTTTGATATTCTCTCTTTTTTAAGGTTTACTTGTTTTAAAGCAACATTAATTGGAAGGATGCTGGAGTGTCAAATAGAAACCACTCCCTGAATAACCTTGCTAATGAGCATGTTATTAAAGCAGGGTTAGGAGCTCCCTAGAGGGTTCTCTCTGGATAGGATTAAATTAAAAAAAATATCATCTAAACTAGAGAGAAAATCTCTGTTAGTCTGCAGTGATGAATATAGAAAAGTCCAATGAAAAATGGCTTTGAAAGGTTTAAGCGTATGTCTTCCTATCTGGGACTAGTCTTCTCCATCCCTCAGGGCTTGCTCAGGCAGGGAAGAAGATTTTAATGAAGCAGAAGGTGGAGGAGTTGCAGCTCAGAGCCTGGCGAGCCCACTCTCTAGGTGGTCACATCTCCATGCCCCTGGAGCTTTCCTATGTAGGTCAGCAAGGGCAGTCCCTGCTTGCCACCAGGACAGACTGTCTCTGCCCGAGCAAGGGCCAGCAGAGGTGGAGCTGCTGAAAGCTTGTGTCAGGAGATGAGAGAGTGCCTGTCCTCTCTGCAAAGTGTACCTTTAATCCATAAGGTTTGCACTGTGTCAGCTGCAGCCTTTTCAAAGCCCCGTGGTGCTCTGACCACCTCGATCCTTTGAGGAGCATTTCTGGCTCCCTGCTCATCTACGTCTCCCATAGGTGTGGAGGCATCTGTAAAAGCAAGGAGGCAGCAGTAGATCTGGGGAGGATGGGGCTGTGGGATAGGGTCACACATCTACCCTCCCTGACAGCAGTGTGGGGATGCTGGTCCCCAGCCCATCTCCACGTTCAGACAGCCAGGAGCACTGGTGGCTGGGGCAGCTCTGGGGACAGGTGGGGAAGGAC
>NW_008602592.1:12451-13044 GCF_000691845.1 Merops nubicus | reverse complement strand
GTTCTGTGGGCCCTTCCCGCCTGCTGAAAAGGATGTGAGAGGATTTAGGGCAGGAAAACTGCTCGCACACCATCTAAAGACAGGCATGAAATGCTTTAGCAAAGCTTCCCTGCAGGCAACGGCGACTTCCAGAGCAATTCTGGCTCTTTTGTGGCTTTTCCTGGGCAGGTCAGCCCTGCCCCAGCCGCAGTGGGGGGGCTGGCTGGGGGACAGGCAGCAGCCAAGGAGCTGCAGCCAAGGAGCTGGATACCTTAAGGCCATTCTTTGCCTGCATTACCATGGAGCATATTTTCAGGGGAAGTTTGGCTGCCTGGGCTGCTCCTGTCCAGGTATTTGGGCTTTGCAGGCAGGAGCATCACCTCGGAGAGGATTTTGTCCCTGTGCAGAAGGAGGTGCTTTGCCTGCCTTGGCAGAGCACTGGCTGACAGGCTGATGCAAAACATGCCAGCACCAAGCTGTGACTCTAAACAAAGAGAGGGAGAATTTTCATTTTTTCTGCTGCTGCAGTGACTTGTGATTTTTTTTCTTTCTTCTTGGTTTTTTTTTTTTTTTTTCGATTTTTTTTTGCCTGAGACAGGGTTTTGGTTTTTTTT
>NW_008602592.1:0-12435 GCF_000691845.1 Merops nubicus | reverse complement strand
CTCTTTCCCAGGCTGTCTCCAGCAATCAGACAGAATGACAGCTCTGAAACCCTCCAAGTTAGCAAGTTCAAGTGCTGATGATTAACTAGATTCACAAAGTTGATTGGAAAAAAATAGGGATATAAATAAATATTCCTGGAGATATTCCACCCCCTGTAGTCATGAACTTTGAATAATTGGAGGGAATTATGCTGAGTACTAATCAAAAGGGTTGTTTTTTTTTTTTAATTTGCTAATTACTGCTGGGTTTCATCAGTGTCAGACTCTAATCATCTCAAGACATGTTAATTGACCCTTGGGAGTTGTTTATCTGATGCCGAAAGTTTTAGATGGGGTCATACAAAGAAATGCAATCACTGAGGTTACTTCTTGCCTGCCACTCAGCCAGAGGGAAGAGTTAAGGAGTCTTTGGGCCAGGAGGACAAGTGCAGTGCCCTTCCCATCAGCTGAGCTCCAGAACAGCTCCTGGTGGATACCATGGCTCCCTCTATCCTTCGGGACCTTCTCTTTCTGTCCCTTGCACTTCAGTAGCCTCTCTAGCAAGCCTCATTTTAGTTACACACGCAGATATGAGCTTGGGTGATCCATATCCAGCAAATGTTAACAGTGACATCCTTCTGGGATGTGGCAGTGCTGTAATGCTGCTCCTTTCCATGGTAAATCTGCTGGGGCTGGTTTGTGGTGCTCCAGGAGTGGGCCGAGGGTCCTGCTGTGGAGTGCAGGCACCACTGTGTGTGCAAAGATGTTCAAGGTATTCTCTAAGCAAATTCAGATTCAGACCTTTAAATCCAGACACGCTTCCCCCTTCTGAGGAGGCAGTGCCCAGCAGGAGGTGGGAATGGAGAGTCACCCTGTGCTGGGCCATCGCTGGGACCACAGACAGCTTTGGTCTGTCCCTAGAGCATCAGCTTGCTCCCCTGCTCCCCATGGAGGCAGGGCTGAGCTGCACACCTCAGAGCTGGGCCACCCTTGCAAGATGTGTGTATGCAGCCTACTCTCTTCCTTGAGCTGCCTCCTCTTTTTCCATTATTTCCCCAAAACTCCCTTCCCAAGCAGTTTCCCAGCCTGGCTGCCTACCTCGTGTTCTGTTAATTAAACCAGAGGAGGTGGGAATTAGTGGGTAAACAGTGGGGCAGTGTGGAGCACTGAGCAGAGGGCTGACAGTTCAAGTCTCTCAAGGACAGGTTTCAGGAATGACAATGTTTTCATCATATAATGTTTTAATTAATGACCTTGGTATAAAAATTAGTCTTATGCTAATGCAATGCTCTGGAGACACAATGCTGGGAAGTCTCCTCAGTACAGAGGCATGTCATGTCATGTCATGTCATACCAGGAGGCCTGGGCAGTCTCGACATGAGTAGCAGTGATTCAGTTTAAGAGGGAAAGCAGTGCTGAGTCGCACACGTAAGGGCAGAGGACAAGAACTTCTGTTGCCAGCTGGGAACTGAGCAGCAGCTCAGGAAAAATGCTGGAGTCACCTAGTTAATGGTGGGTGAGTACCACTGTGGAGATGCAACCCAGCCCCAGGACAGGTCTGTCCTGTCCATCACAGTGTCACAGCAACAAGTGGATGCAAGTCAAAGCAGGAGGCAGAGGAGTATTCCCAGGTGATGTGTTACCCCGTGGCACACAGGGACACCAGCAGGAGCTGTGCTAGGCTCACAAACAGGACTGAAGCCACCACACTGGTACCTCCAAGAGCGTGGTGTGATGGGACAGTGGCCAGCTGCTAGGAATACTCAGAGAAATGCTCTACCAGGACTCTGTTAGCAGCATGGCTGTGATGGTTTTACCTTGAAGAGCTTTATACCGATCTGGTTCTTTGGCTTTGCCCTGTGGAAAGAGCAGAGCTGGTGCAAAGCCCCTCTGATGGCTCTGGCTGCATCCCTGCTGTGCCCATCTGTGGGAGGAGGAGCTCTTAAGCAGGATCATGCTTCTGGAAGAAAAGAATTGATGTTTCTGATTTACAAAGGCTTGCTGGTGATGGTGGGAGGTTGAGGAGCCCAGCCAAGGAGCCTCATGAGAGCTGGTAGCTGGATTTCCCCCAGCTCCCAAATGAGTCTTCAAAATGCACAGAGTGGAGGGCAGCCTGCCTCTGCCCCACGCTGCTGTGCCCAGCCACAGCTGGTACCCAGGCGGGTTTGGAGATGTGAGGAGGCTGGAGGGGAGAGCACAGCATCTCTCACAGCTCCTGGTACCAGCCCAAACCCTCGTGGTGGAGCAGCAAGCCCAGGGGCTGAGCTCTGCGCATCCGCTGGAGCCCCAGCTTCCCAGTGACAGTGATGGAAGGACCCATGTTCCCATTCCTGACTGATAATATTTCACCACCTCTTTTGTCTCCGTTTTAATTTTGATTCCAGGATAATTTGTATCAGTTTATGAAATGTGGCCTTTCTTTCATTGCAGCAAAACACAAATCCAAACACAACGTCTAGGTGTTATTGACTGAGGGCATATATATCTGAGTGTTTTTATTGGATCATCTTCATTATTCTAATTTCCCCCTTCCCATCTTTTTCCTCCTTATTACATTGCTGGCTGTTCGAGGCCCTGGGAATGGAAATAATCTTTCTAGGTAATATTTCTTAATAAAACACATCATTTGTTATTGTTTCTCTCTACCAGTAAATGCCAGGCTCCTTCTCTCATTTGTTCTAAGCCTGGTTTAACATCTTTTCTGGCAAGGCTGGGACAGACACCTCAATGTGACAGGATGTGTGCCGCCACCCTGGCTGTACCCAGCTGTAGGTGTGCTAACAGAGGCCAGGTCTGGCAGCGTGGCTGTCACCTCTGAAGATGTGGCAGGACATTAAAGTGTGGAAGAGATTTTCTCAGGCTCCTGCATTTACCCCATAGCGGTGAGAGGCGAGAGGCTCCCAACAAGCTCACCTGGTCCTGCACCTCTTGGTACTGCCGAGGCAAGCTGCTGCTGCTTGTTCAATCTCAGCTCAGCTCCTTCCCCTCCCGTTCACTTCAAGAGTTCATCTCAAAGCAGAGGCAGAGATGTCTCCAGAAGACACCCGAGCTGTTGTTGACTGTATCGCTTTATCAAGGAAAAACCTTTCCTGCAAAATACACCAAAATAACTAAAGACATTAATATAAACATATACTTTAACTACTGTTTAAAGCTGTCACTGAGTTGGAAAAAAATACTGGTGCTGCATCCCAAATGCACAGTAATTATGTGGCGAATCTCTTTATTACAGGGTGTCAGTCAGGCGCCGAGGTAGCTGTGAGGGAAATGGGCTTTGTGTCTCCACTGATATTCCCAGCATGGAGCCCCAGGCTCTCTCCTCTGCACCATCCCTTGTAAGAGCGAGCTGTTGGAGAGGGAATCGGGCACAGGAGCTGCGCCTGGCTTTGAGGCGAGGAAACGCTGCTGCAGAGTATCTGCCCAGCTTCTTGTTTCAGAGGAAACACACACCAGTGCTTGTCCCAGTGATGTGCTCCTGGCAGTGCTGTGCAAGGGCCAGAGGGGAGGCCGAGTGAATTCAGCAGAGTCGGTGTCCCTGGCCCCGGGTGGGATGGGTTGTTTGGGTTTTGGCTGCAAGGCTGCAGGGTTTGGGCTCCTCCATCAGTTGCTTTGGGAGAAAGGTGCTCAATTTTCTTTCTAAACACAGTAGCAAGCTTCTGCTTTCTGTCAGAGATCTGTCATCCCAGTGATGCTTCCTTTCCTGGGCTGGGAGCTGGAGAACAGAAGCTGACACCTGAGCTTCTCGGAGTCAGAGGGAGGGTGAGAAACGCAGGCGTTTCCCCACCTGGCAGAGGTCTTTCACTTCATTTTCTCCTGCTGCCACTGCTATCAGCTGCTGAGATCTCATCTGCAGCATTTGCAGGGAGGGAGGTCCTCGAGGAGTGACATCTCGTGCATGCTCTGGGGTACACAGCAGCAAGGACTGCAGCGAGTCTCTCCCTCTCACACCCTTCCTGGCCATTGCTCACTGAGTGTAGATCATCCCTTTGCTTTTCCCCTCTAGTCTCACTCCTTCTCTCCTCCCACTCTCCTGCCCCTCCACCTTTCATCTCCTTTTCCCTCTAACACCACCTTCCCCACATCCATGATCCAGAACTAACCCCAGACTCTGCGGTGTGAGTGTCCACAACGAGGGCTGGAAAAACCCACTTCCATGTGTCCTTGTGTGAGGACCAGGGACGGTGGCTCAGGCCTGGCAGCCAGGGTGAGCACAGGCTGCGGGGGAAGATGGGTCTGCTGCAGAGACCGTTTTAGTCAGGCTTGAAACTGGAACTGCTGCTTTTCCCAGGTGCCTCTGGTCCAAATCTGGCCAAGGTCAGGGCTTGCTCTGGCATCCCACCAAGCCAGATAGACTGAGTGGACTTTCTTGTACACAGATCTTTTGGGTGAGACCATAAATTCCACATCCTTGCTGGTTTGCGAGGGTCTGAGGAGCCAAGGATGTGGTTTTCTTGGTTCAAATTCCCCCTTTCCCAGCCTGGAAGTGGGGTGGTGGCTGCTCTGCTGCTGCTTCCTAAGGGGGCCTGTGTTTCAGCAACTCTCAGAGGACATGATCGCAAATCACTTTGGGAACCATTTGTGATAAAAAGTGCAATACAAACAGATAATATCATCATACTCCACTATTAACAGGCTTAAATCCCAAGGATAGGGAGAAGCTCCTGTGGAGAGCAGAGCTATCTCTCAATTACTTCTGCTGCAGTTTAAAAGCAGTGCCTAGCCTGGCAAGGCTAATTTCACCTCTCGTTTTCTCCAGGGAATCTGTCTGGGTTTCTCCTTGCTCCAGGCTGGAGCCCCCCATGCAGTTAGATTCAGGCAGGGGTTTTGGCTCTCGCTCTCCCTGAGTCCCAGAGGAGAGGGATGGAGGTGCCTGGCTGGGCTGCATCCCACACGCCGACCTGCCTGTGCCTCCCCTGGGTGAGGACAGACCCCGGGGTGGCACCTTGTCTCCTTTCATCACACCCTGCTCAGCCCCAGGCATGAGGTGACTTTGCAGGCATGTCCCCCTCCCCAGGGGAAACCAACTCCCCACCTCCTTCTGCCCTCCCTTCCCCACGGGGTTTGGTCCTGAGCCATCAGGATGCAAACTTGAATTAGCACCTCTCCTTAGTCTACGCCTTGCTGACCTACCTCTCCTCTCACCTCCTTTTTTGGGTCTCTTCAGCCACTTTCTGGTGGGGTGATTTAAGGCTCCTCTCTGTGTGATGGCCGAGGGCACCTCTCACGGCGGCAGCAGCACAGAGGGGGGATAGCTCAGGGGAGCACAGGGCTGCTCCTCTCGGGGCAGGCTCTGAGGACAGCTGGGCAGGCATTGCCCCTTTTCATTTATTGCTGCCACTACAGTCCTGGGCTGATCCATGTGGGAGAGTCTCCTGGGTGAGGTGGGAAAGTCAGTAAAAATAAAATAGAAAAGGAGAGAAGCATGAAAGGCAAAAATCCTTTTCCTGATTAGGCCAAACGTCCAACCAGCTTGCACTGAGGGATGGAAGTTGCCTTCCCAAATTATTTCTCTTGGCTGGAAAGGAGGTGTTCCTACCCAGATGTTGTTGGCGTGGATGGTGTCTTGGTTGGGATTTTTCATTTTGGTGGCCCTTCTGGAAGACTCATGTTTTATGCATTAAGTTTGGTTTCTGCTTTGAACAGTGACTCACTGAGCCCTAGCCTGGGTCCTCCTGTGGAGGCAGTGGGGATGCCAGGGATGGAAAGTGGGTGTGGGGATGTCCTCGGCAGGAGGAACGTAGGTAGTAAGGATTGAGGAGCTGTGCTACAGCCCCATAGTGCCTTTGGTGGAGCATCTTCAATCCCCACCCCTCAGTCTCCCACCCACACCACCTCAACGCACAACTGGGCCCCAGTTCAGACACCGCTTTCTTCTGACCGGTTTTCCGTCGCTGCCTTTCTCTCCATCATTTCTGTCGTAGTGGGGGCTTTACCCCATTCGGCGTCACTTCCCCGCTCATCTCCGGCTCAGACAAGGCAGGAAACGTATTTTCAATGTATTAATTAAACCATCTTTGCAGCAGAACATCTGCATGGCGAGCGATAGATCACCGGCGAGCGTGCGCGAGCGTGCGCGGCGCAGCCTCCCAGATAACGCATTGCTTTGCATAATTTATTCCAGCCAGCACAGCAATAATTTTCATAGCCTGTGATCTTCAAGAGTGCGATTAGCAATCTGCAACCCGGCTCCAGGTGACCCAAACGTGGGTTAGATTACTGCCAGATAAACCTGGAGAAGATGCAGGTTGTTTGGATTCCCCTCACCTCCGAGCGAATGGGTTGTAGGGGATGGGATTAAAAGTTCTGTTCAGATCCCACCGTGCTGAAGTGATGGGTCCTTCTCAGGTATTCATCACTGCCAGCTCTTGGGGAGAGGATAGTCTTTGCCAGTGACTCTCTTCGGTTTCCTGATTGTTCAGCTCATGTCGGTTTAGCTTGAAAGATAATAAGATAAGAAACAGAGACTTCCCAGTCAATAAAAGGAAACCTCAGAGGCTTTGCCCGTCTTGCCTCTATCATACTTGGTTGATATTTGAGCTGCGCAGCAGTTGACAGCTGGTTGTCAAACTTATTTCCTCCTTTGAGAGAATTAGTTGAAGAACATTTAATTTATCCCACGACAGTTTCCCCAGCTGACCTGTGGAACAGGTCCCTTTCTGGCAGCCAGACAAAAACTGGAGGAATTTGGAGCTTTCTCCAGCTGGAGGAGGAAAAAAGTGATTTCATTACCTCTTCCCTGTCTTTTTTCATCATCAAAACAATTCTGTGTTTTCCAGCACTGGTCCTACCCCCTCTGAGGAGCACAAACCACCATGGGCATCCATGGGACCCACCTGGCCCTGCCAGTGGCAACCAGCATCTCCTGAGTGGAGGACTTGATGCAGGATTGCACTGGGGTCCATCTATCCTCGGGCACTGGTGCGGCTGGCAATGCCAACAGGCAGCATTTCTGCCACAACAGGCACGTGGTGCTCCCTCCTCAGGACAGGCAGACATGGGGTGGGTGCCCGGCTGCATCACTTGCTACATCACAGCCCTTTTAGCAGGTCAGGACATTAACGAGCTGATGGTTAATGTCATTAACCAATACCAGGCGAAGGCTCCCTTAACTGTGCCAAGGGCAGGCGGCTGCTCAAAGCAGCACAATAATTATGTATAGCCCGAGTAATTATTTTTGTCACATCTCCCTGGCAGGAGGAGACCGTTTGTGGGATGGGTTTAGCTACCTTCTGCAACACGCCTATGTCTTATTTATCCAGAACAATACGCTCAGCATGATCTTTCTGTCTCCTTTTTCCTTTTAACGTCGTTTCCAGCCCACACTGCTTTTAATTCAGCGAGGTAAATTGAAACGGGGAGGGGAAGCTGCAGAAATCCTCTGAACTCCCATTCTCCGAGCAAAATATTCCCCCGGGATCTGACGGCGTCACTGAATAGCAGGTCCCTCCCTTCCCCAGGGGCCGGTGACTCTCGGGGGAGACAAGTGCTATTTTGGAGGGCTGCAGTGCCTGCACGGCCGGGGCTCGTGGTGGGACCTGCTCGCGGCTTCGCAGCCTCCCCCGTGGCTCCTTCCTTACCTGGGCAGCTCTGCGTCAGCAGCCCCTTGCTCTGAGCTCTTCTGAACATCACCTCAATAAAGGGAAACTGCCCCAGTGCTGCCTGCGGGGGGGCTGGGGGGGGGGAGAGCTGCTCCCCACACCCGTCTCAAGGCTGCGCTCAGCCCGCCTGCAGTCGGGGAAAGAAGGTGAAGGAGTCGCAGAGCTCCACGCCCAGGATCTCGGGGAAAAGGGGATGTGCTGCATGACTCATCCTGAACCCGTTTCCAAATCTCTGCCTGAGTATGCTCCTGTTCTTCTGGGTCTCCCATCAGCCTTAAAATAAGAGAGGAAGCGGAGATGGTGTCATTATTTAGGATGGCAGGCAGTGATAGGACTAGGGGGAATGGAGCAAAACTAGAAGTAGGTAGATACAGATTAGACATTAGGAAGAAGTTCTTCACCATGAGGGTGGTGAGACACTGGAACAGGTTGCCCAAGGAGGTGGTGGAAGCCCCATCCCTGGAATTTCTTAGGGCCAGGCTGGATGGAGCTCTGAGCAACCTGATCTAGTGGGAGATGTCCCTGCCTATGGCAGGGGGTTTGGAACTAGATGATCTTTCAGGTCCCTTCCAACCCTGACAATTCTATGATTCTATGATTAATCCCAGATTTGGCATGTTGGGTAGCTGGATTCCCATCTGAATTTCCAGTTTGTCCACTGCTTTTACCCATCTTAGTCTTTTTCTGCTTTTCAGAGCCCAGGAGTTTAGGTAGCTACTGCTGTGACCTAACCAACCCTGTCTTGTAGCTTCACCTACACATCTCAGATGTTCTCTTCTATCTCCCTATCCCCCTTTGGCCCAAAACACGACTGACCCTTAAACAGCCAGGTGGCCACGCACAGGAACCAGCAGCCAGTCCCCACGGTGGCAATCAGACTATTGCTCCACCACCTCCCCTTGTTGTGGACATCTTGAAAATGCAGCTTGAAGATCCAGGTGAGGTGTCCCTGTCTGGATTTAGCAGCCCTAATCTGTTGTATCTGCTGTGGAGTTACACAGCCTTGAAAGACACACTCCATTTTGCACGGGGACAACCTCCGAGGCTGTTTAATACATCAGTGCTCACTCAAAGGTGTCCTTTCATTTACTGCTTTCACCATCAGCAGTCTATAAAATTTAGGGTGCCTTAGGGAATTGCTTGCTTTAACATCTTCGCCTTGGTAACAGAGTGGCAGCTCCTGGTGCAAGCAGGCATCTCCTGGCCTCCTCCCTGCTGCATCAGAGCATCACCCATCCTATCTGTCTTGACTTTCTCCCTCCTCCTTCCTTTTCCTCTGGGTCTGCTTGCAAAGTGTTTGCTGTAACTATTGAAGTGGATATAGTGGCAGTTTGGGGAGAAGATGCTGTTTAAAGCTCTTTAATTTAAAGGATGCTAATTCACTCTGCTCCAGCCTCGGGTGAGTTATCCAGCTATGTGGCAGCCTCCTTTTCTCTGGGTGTCAAGTGGGAGGGTGATTCTCCTCGGTCACTGTTTAGAGATTGAGCCCGTGGCCTGTAGGGCCTCCTGCTGAGGATGGCAGGAGGAGCAGGGAGCTCACAGGAGGCAGAGACACTTTGGGTCATCATCCCCATGGTGAGGGGATGTTGTGGATGGTGCAGCCTTGGCTGAGGGCTCCCTGGGGCCAGTCCTGCAAACTCTCCTCCTTGGGACCACAGCACAGTGGGAGCCTGAGGCAGGGCTGTGTTTGGAGCCAGGGATCAGTGCGAAGGCAGTTGCTGGGAATAATAATAAGAAACTTGGCTACAGATCTCCATCCTGCAGCCACTGCTGGCCTCCAACAGGTTGGGTGCTTCAAGGGCTGTAGCTAACCCATGTGAAAAATTGGCTGGAGACCTCCCTGCAAACCAGGTGCTGCCTCCAAGACAAGCTGGATAAATAGCTCTTCAAGCTGGCAGGGGGGGCCGCTCCAGTGAGAAGCCACGGGATAGTTCCCTGTGTTTAAAAGACCCCCCTCCTTGGCCACCATCCCAAATTATTCCTGTCCCATGCCGGAGTGTGCCTCCGTTGTCTGTCAGGCTGCTCCACGGCCCCCACACAATGGCTCTGCTCTCCCCCCGTGCGATATTTCGTGATATTCCACCACATTAGCAAGTCGAGCTTGGTTTTACTGCCCAGTGTCTCTGTGTGCCATATTTCACTGTCTCAGTGGCTATTATCCTGGCGGCACAAAGTCCCATTGAAATTCACCGTGCAAGGCGCCCATTTGTTTCCTCTGAGCTTTGCAGGGCTGTTCTGTGCAGCTTTATGCATATCATTTTTGCTATGCAAAGTGAGGGTAATGACTTTACCTGCTCTCTTTCAAAGCACTGAACAAAGCCTGTCCCCATGCTGTAGACTGATTTTGGAGTATTTGTTCTAGGGTTTGGGAGGGATGAATCAGAGCTCTTGGGGAATGTGCAATCTGATGCTCTGTAAATAAAAAGAAAGTCATGCTCCATCTCCATGTCTCCAAGGCAGGCGTGTGCTCCCTGTCAACCTTTCTTGCTGGGGATCAGCTTCAAGGATGGCTTTGGCAAAGCTGAGTGGCTTCTTCTCAATGACAGCACTGGAATACCATCACTTGGTTTGGCCAGTGCCACTGACAAGCCTTGAACCAGCTCTGCCTTTTGAGAGACAGGTGAGGTCCCTCATGTGTGACAAGGTGAGCTCCTTGAGCAAAGGGTCACTGGAGATGTCCTCACATGGGCACCAAGAGTGCAGGAGAACTGAAGGCACAGCAGCAAAGGAAAGGCTTTGCTGTGAAGACCTCCAGACCCAGGCTGACTTGCCTTCTTTACCATCCCAAAGGCAACTAAATCTTGAGTACCAGCAGCATGCCTTTAATGTCTTAAATGAGGCCCCCAAATCAGAGGCCACTCGTAAAAATGGGGATCGTATGCTTGGGTACGTACAGTGCCAAGAAGGGCAGAGACAAGTGTTTTCTCTCCATCCACTGGTGTCTGGAGGTGGCTAAGCACGCAGGGTGGATTCTGGACATTGCCCTGGGATGCATGGTTTGCATTGTGTGTTTTCTTTGGCCATGACCCAAATTGCAACTTAAAGATTTGATAGCAGAATCCTTGGTTTGAAAGCACCTGCAAGCTGAGAGTTATTCACCAAAGAGACTTGTGAATAACACTGAACAAGTGCACTGGAGAATTTCTCATTCTCTTCATGGACAATGTGTGTGTGAGAGGGGAAAAAAAAAAGACAGTATTGAAAGAAATTACTCATTGTGAATTATTCACTCTGTTTACTGACTTGGGAGGTCCTCAGCAAGGCGCTGTGTAATCTGCACTACAATAGCATATCAGGGTATCCAGAGGGACCAAGAGAAACCATCAACAGTGGGATGAGTCCCCTGGGGCATTTGTTAAGGACACCCAACCTTTCTTGCACTGAACCCAAACTCTTAGCTGTAGGGTCCCTTACACTCCACAGGGATGTAAGCATGGCAGAGAGATGGTGATCAGCATTGGTGGAGAGGAACAGGGCCAAATTCAGCCCATTTCAAACCTTGGTGGTCAACACAAGCAGCATATAGCGTAGGGAAGAGTCACCACTTTGAGAGGCAGCTGAGTGGTTGAGTGTCTGCATGATAACTCCACCATCCTCATGGACATCACCTCAAGGACATCACCTCAATTTCCAGCCCCAGCAAGTAAAGGCAGATCTAGAAACCACACTAGTCCTGCATGTCTGCACCAGCTCCAGGTGGGAGGCCCTAAGCAGAGCAATTCATGAGGCACAGCCACTGCCCACGCCTGCGCTGCGGGCTGGCAGAGGTCCCACGTCCCCACTGCTGATCCCCTGTGCTGATGGAAAATGGACTTCTTCAGAGTTTCAAAGGCAAAAATGAAAAAGAAAATCAGAACAAATGGGAATCTATAAAAACGCACCCAAGCTGCCAAGTCTACAGCAGATACGATTTGCAATGGATGAGGTATTAACACCCTGAAAAATTGGGGTAATGATGTGCAGTAATATTTGTCATCACCAAGGCTGAGTACGTTAAACAAAAATGTTCTGAAATGCAGCTCCTGCCTCAGCCCAGTAACTCCCAGATGTAAACATCATGGTTGTTTTCCAAGCAGTCTTTAAATACCAGAAGGCCTTAGTCTACTTCCAGCACTAACAGCCCATAAAATGTCATTTTTTTTGTTTTCTAATTAGTCTGATGATTTTTAGATCGGATTTGACAACAACAAAGAAGCATCTTGGGCTGCAGAAAATGATCCCTCGGACAGCAAGTCACCCACGGCTGCACTGGTGCATCACCAGGAGCACCAGCCCCTCCTGTTGCTGGGTGGTGGCTCTGTGGTGGGGCAGATCTGCTCACCCTCCAACCTGGGGGACACCAGCCAGTGTCGTGGGGATGTGGAGGGGCGAGGTCACTCCCTTCCCCCCAAAACATTCCCTTTTTGCTGCTGAGAGCACCCTGTCACAGTGTGTTTTGCATGTGCCCACGGCAGGAGTGGGGAGCTACAGGAGAGGGGAGCTAGAGGAGTGGGGAGCTAGAGGAGTGGCCTTTGTGAGTGATGGGTGGAACAAGGCTGGTTGGACTTTGTCCTCTGTGCACGGAGCGTTGTTGCTGTTATGGGTCTCACTGGGGGGGTTCAGGCACTTGTGATATGTAAAACACTTGAAGCCATGGCTTTTAGGGGGAGGAGAATGATATAACTGAGCAAAGGACCCCACAACTCCCTCCCTCACCCCACACGGGGTCCCGTGAAGATAGGGTGGGACACTTGAAGCCATGGCTTTTAGGGGGGGGAGAATGCTATAACTGAGCAAAGGACCCCACACCTCCATCCCCCACCCCACACGGGGTCCTGTGAAGATAGGGTGAGGACATCTTACTCTTACTCTCCCCCAA
>NW_008602591.1:2573-10367 GCF_000691845.1 Merops nubicus | reverse complement strand
AGGGGTAACAGCATCACTGGGGGCAGCCCAGGTGCCAGGGTGAGGTTCCTCAGGGGTGACCACCCCCCCTTGGCAGGAAGCCCCAGGGAGCACCCTCCTGCTGCTGCTTCTCTGACTCGGGGTGTGAGCTGGATCAAACCCCCGGCTGCTGTTATTTATTGAGGGAGTTCAATTCAGACTGCCCGTGCGGGGAGCTGGAATGTCCTCCGAGCAGGAGAGACCAGTTTTGCCAAATTCCACCCCCACGGGATGCCAAATTGCAAGTGTCATCTCCTGGGCTGTCACTCCTCTGGGAGCCTTTCAGGGCACGACACTTTCCCACTGCCTGGCAGCCCGAGGAGGCCGATTGCTGCAGTAACCCTTTCCTGGGGGACCTGTTCCTGGGAAACCACCAGCGTGCAGGTCCCCGGCCTCCTGCCCCAGCTTGGCTGCTGCTGCTGGGCTCTCTGCTGGGCTGAGGGGTGCTGCAGAGCAGGGCTGAGCTCCATCGGCGCCGGCAGCTCAGCACCACCGCGTCCCCTCTGTGAGGCTGGCTCAGATCTCAGACATCAGGGGGGGGAGGGAGATTTTGGGGTAGGGTCTGTGCCTGCTAGAAACAAGGTGCTGGGGCCTTCCTGCAGCTGATGGCCCAAGTCTGTGTTTGATAAGGTGGGAAGGGCTGGCTCCTGTGGCACACGCCGGGCTCTGCGGTCTCACCGTGCCCATCCTGGGCACCCAAGTGATCCGTGGGGGGGATGCCCAAGCTGCTGTGCCCCTGCCTGCTGCCTGACACCCCTCCTCACTCCCAGCCATGGCTCTTGTTGCTCTTCATTGCTCAGCTCTTTTGTGCTCTTCTCTTTAAAACAGCAGGATGCTAACTCCTGCCTCACTGGTGCTTCCTACAGCATCACCTGGAGGGTGTGTGCTCTGGGTCCCCATCCCAATTTGGGGTGACATGAAGCCCGTGGCAGTGCCTCCCTGTCCTCCCCAGTGATGCACAGTCCCACAGGCACACTGGGAGAGCCAGAAGCTCCTCTCGAGGGATCAGAGCCAGGCTCTGGCTGCTCATGGGGCTGGGCTGCCTTCTACTCCCTGGAAAATCCAGAGCAAAGCAAAGAGTGGGATTTGGGAAGGAGACAGGCTTTGAGCTGGATCTTTCTGCAGGGATCTCTACACCCCAAGGCTGATCATCTTCCCCAGCCTACTGAGCTTTGGGGGTTTTGGGGTCAATTGTAAGTGTGGGAGCACCTCTGCTTCCCTGGGGAACAGAAAGGGGGCTCAAGCCCAGTGTTGCCTGCCCAGGTGTGGAAAAGCTGCTGGGGTGGGATGGGGGAAGCTGGGAAGGCAGTTACCTCAGAGCAACTGAAATGTCACAGCGAGGTGTGATGATGGCCAGTGCCTGCAGGTCAGCACCACAAAGCACCCAAAGGATGAGAGTCCAAGATTTCCCTTGTGCATTGGGTTATCTTTAGATGTCCACACCTCTGGAGCTGGGGAGCCTACACATGGTCCAGGCCTAGGGAGGGGAACAGCAGCCCCAGGGGCTGGCTAGGAGAGTGATAAATCATAGAATCATAGAATGTGTTGGGCTGGAAGGGACCTCCAAAGGTCATCTAGTCCAACCCCCCTGCACTGAGCAGGGACATCTCCAACTAGATCAGGCTGCTCAGAGCCCCATCAAGCCTGACCAGGGATGGGGTCTCCATCAACTGTCTGGAAAACCTATTCCAAATGTAGTTTGGGAAGAATTTTGTTCATTGAAATAGGAGCTCTGAGATCCAAAAGAGCTCCAGGGTCAGAAGACAGAGCTTGCAGGCTGTGCTGTGTGGCTGCTGTAAGGCAGGACATTAAGAACTTGTAAGACACAAGTTTTTCCTGGTGACATTCAAGGCCAGGTTTGATGGGGCTCCGAGCAGCTTGCTCTAGTTGGAGATGTCCCTGTTTATAGCAGCAGGGTTGGACTAGATGGCTTTTGGAGGTCCCTTCCATCCCAAACATTCTGTGGTTCTGTGACACTGGGGTGGAGGGGCAGACACGTGTGGGCAAGGCAGAGTCCCGGCCCCTCCTCATCAGTGGGCAGGTTTGGGGGTGTGAAGGCCAGGCTGGGGGCTATCAAGGAGCAGCTATGGGCTGGCTGCTGTGAGGTGGGGGCAGATGCTGAGCTCCTCCAGGCTGTGCTGCCTTGGCTCAGCCCCGACGGGCACGGGGACTCCCACTGGGGTGGAGGGGCAGACACGTGTGGGCAAGGCAGAGTCCCGGCCCCTCCTCATCAGTGGGCAGGTTTGGGGGTGTGAAGGCCAGGCTGGGGGCTATCAAGGAGCAGCTATGGGCTGGCTGCTGTGAGGTGGGGGCAGATGCTGAGCTCCTCCAGGCTGTGCTGCCTTGGCTCAGCCCCGACGGGCACGGGGACTCCTGGTCCCAGCGAGCAGTTGCTGGCAGTGGCACTGCCACCGTGCCCGGCTGCACAAACCCTTCTGGAGGGAGGGGTGGCAAGCGGTGGATGGGAGCAGGTTGCCCACCCTGGTGCCTGGGTCTGCATCATCCCTGGGCCCGCGGGGCGTGTTTCTGGGTCAGCCTGCGCCAGCCTGTTCACACTGGAGGAGATGTTTCCAGCTGAGACAGCCCGGGCCTGAGACGCAGACACTGCCTGGCTCGAGTGTGCTGCAATGTTTAATTAGAGTTTAACAGCAGCCTGGGAAAAAGGTGTCTTGTCATATTTCTGGGCTGCGTTTTGTTGTCGAGCCGCGAGCCCTGTAGGAGCAGAGCCCGGGGAGACCCGCGGCACAATGAGCCCTTTATGTGCCTCTCCCCGCGGCTCGCCCCGACCCTGAACTTTCCCATTAGCTGCTGGCACGGCGCCCTCTGCATGTGCCCGGGAGGGAGCCGGGACGGCACCGGGGAGGGAGCGCACGGCACGGCAGCCTCGGCTTTTCCTCTGCTTTTGGGTTGGTGTTGCAGGAGAAGGGGGGTCCGGAGGAGGGGACACCCCCCTGGCTTCGCTGGGTTGTTCCGGGGAGCCCCAGGGGCCCTGCTCTGAATCAGGCTCCAGCACCAGGCGTAGGGACACGGCGTGACAGCCATACAGGTGGCAGTGGGGACAGGGACACAGCATTTGCCTGGGGGGGACCCTCACCCGAGTGTCTCTGGAGGTGCTGCCCACCGAGATCAAAGGTGGCATTTCTCAGACCCCAGTGGGATCCAGACCTCGGTCCCATCCTTCTCCCCATCCCTGGGCAGGGAAGGTGCTGACCCTGCCTGGCTGGTGGAGCCAGCGAGGCTGCAGGACAGGATCCTCAGCCTTCTCCATCACCCCCTGGGCACCCGGCTGGGCCCTGGGGAGTGTGGCTGCCGTCCTGAGGGAGCTGGGGAGGAATGTGAGGAATGGAGCGCACACCTTCCTTCCCCAGCTTCCCCTCCACAAAGAGCCCATCAGCATTTTCCACTCGCAGGGATGTTTTTCTGTGGGGTGAAATTAAAGTTTTTGCCACCACTTGCCTGCCGATGTCTTGTTCAGCAAAACAGGATTGGTGGGGCTGGATTGCTCCTCTTGCCATCTGACCCAGCTTGCTCTCCTCCAGCTGGCCACTGACACAGCAGAGAGCAACTCGCCTGGGTCCAGCAAAAGTCAAAAAAACCAAAAGCCACTTGTTTATGTGTATATTAGTACCCTTTTCACCTTTTTCTTGTGTGACACAAGCTCGTGATGCTCTAGGTAGCACCCCGGGCCCCCCGCCATGGTGAGAAGATGTGGAGGTGTTGGGGGCCCCCAGGAACTGTCTCAGCACAGTGACCTCAGTGCCACTGGCACGCCGGGGTCACGCTGGCACGTCTGGGAGGTGCCAGGCTGGGAACGTTGGGAGTCGGTGCACGAGGTCTCCCGGGGCTGCTCCTTGCTCCAGCAGCAGCAGCTCCTCCCCCAGGGACTCTTGTAGATCCCAGGCTTGCTTCACTTCTTTCTGAGACTGTTTTTTGGCAGATGCTTTTGGAGGTGCCCTCCAAGGGCTGGTGTTTTCCCTCCAGATGAGATGCACGTGGCTGTTCTCGAAGCAGATGGTGCTCCCCGTGAGCTGCTCTGGCTGGAAGCACTGGCAGAGCCCAGCTGGGTGGCCCCAGGCCCTGCTCTCCTCGTGGGGTGAGCTGTACCACCAGGCCAACCCCTGGATGCTGAGAGCCTTCCAAAGTTGCTCAGCACCAGCCCGGCCCTCACCAAAATCCCTGCTTTTTCCACCCTTCTCTATGAGAGGTTTCTCATTTTGGAGCCCCTGTGGCAGCACGTGGCCTGTGCACCTTCATTCACAGTGTGTCCTACAGCCCTGTCAGTCCAGCTTTGGTCCCAGAGGTGACCAGCATCGATCCCACCCCCATCGGAGGTTGTCTAGGGAGAAGGGTGCTGGGAATGTGGTCCTGGATGTTAAATTTGCTCCCTAAAATTGCCTGTGTTTTCCTCTGTCCTGCTCAGGACAGGCAGGCAGTGTGGGCAGGGGCTGATGCCTTTGCTCAGAGGCTGGTGGGTGATGCCATGGAGGAGCTGTGGGGACCTCCTGCTCCTCCTCCAAGCCTGGTGACAGGGATGAGCTGCAGGAGGGACCATCCCAGAGTGCCTGGGAGGACTGTGCAGAGGGCACTGACTGTCACTAGATCTGCCAGCAGGACATGGCATTTCCACAGTGACATCCTGGCTGAGCCATGTGGCCAGCAGCACCCTGGTCCCCTCTGCTGCTGCTCCATCTGTCAGGAACCTTCCCTGGCCCCAGTGGCATGAGCAGGGTCTGCACTGAGAATGGCTTTCTCCCCAGCAGCCTTGGCCCCTGTTTGCACTGATGCAGGTGAGGGTATGGGATTTGTGTGCTGTTCAGGAGGACGAGGACAAGTCTGGACTCAGAGCAGGGAGGATTCAAGTTAGCTCTTGAGCTGTGAGGAGGGCAGAGCCTGGGGAGGTTGGGTGTCTGCATCAACAGAGGCTGTTGGCAATGACCAGTGGCCGTGGGTGTGTCTGCTGCTGACCTGGGGCCTGGTGACGTGGTGGCCCTCCAGAGTCAATCAACCTGCTGGCAAGGTGGGCCCCTGAGGCCTGCTGAGCTCTGGGCTGGGACCAAGCCCTGCCTGGGGCTGTGCAGGGCTGGGGGGGGGCAGCCCTGGTGCCACAGGGAGGGGCAGACAAGGCTGAGCTCCTGCAGGCTGGGGGCAGAGGGGCACCCTCCAACCCCAGCCTACCTGTGTGGGGTGGAGATGCCCATGACCTGGGATGAACCTGCAGGAGCATCACCACCCCGGGGCACGCTTCAGCACCTCTTGCATGTGGGAAGAATCTGGCCCTCTTGGGCTGCAGCCCCTTCATGCTGGCAAGTGTTTGCTGATGGGCTCCCCAGCCTTCTCCCCAGCATCCTCCAGGCTGAGCACCAGTTCTAGGGGTGGTGTCTTCTCTTGGAGGGGCCTCGGGAGCCACAGGGCTGCCAGCTGGGATGGGAGGTGGCACTGGAGGTGGCTCCTCGGGCACGTGCAAGGAGATGCTGAGCATGAAAATGGAAATTACTGGGAGACGGTGACAATGGCACCTGGGAATTAAGGTGACCTCAGAAGAAGTGAATCCAACTTAAGAGCTTTAAAAAGAGGTTTTTGTGTGATGGAGAGCATGTTGTGGCTCCGTTGTCATGGTAATAGTAACGACTCCATTTGCAAAGGCAGCTGTTTTCTCTGTGTCCCCACTCTGGCCTGGGAGAGCTGGTGAGGGACATCCCCACTGCCACCAGCTTTCCACCATGGTGGAGTGTGTCGTGTCCTCCTGTCCCCCCTGGGAAGGGTGGCCAAGGAAAACAAAGGGGAAATAGGGCTCCTCACTCTGCTGTGCCCCTGAAACCCCCCTCTCAGAAGCAGCCCTTGGCCCTGGGATGTGGCAGGGTCTACCCACGCTGGGGTCACGGTGAGCTGGAGAGCAGCTCCACTCTCCATGGGGTGCTGGGTGTGTAGTCAGGGTCCGGCAACAGGCAGCTGCTGGTGGGTGCTGAGACCAGACAATCACAGATCACAGAACAGCTCAGGGTGGAATGAACCCCAGAGATCATCTCACCCAACCTCCAGCCATGGGCAGGGACACCTCTCAACTAGACCAGGCTGCTCAAGGCTTCATCCAACCTGGCCTGGAACACCTCCAGGGAGGGGCACCCACAGCCTCTCTGGGCAATCTACCCCCTTGTACTGAAGAACTTCCTAGGATCCAGTCTAAACCTGCTCTCCTCCAGTTTAAAACCATTTCCCCTTGTCCTGTCTCTGGACACTCCTGTGCCAAGTCTCTCTCCACCCTTCCTGGAGGTTCCCTTCAGGTGTTGGAGGCAGCTCTAAGGTCCCCCCAGAGTCTTCTCTTCCCCAGGCTGAACAACCCCAGTGCCCTCAGCCCATCCTCACAGCAGAGATAATCACTGATCATTGACTGATGATACAATCACAGAATCATAGACTCATTTAGGTTGGAAAAGACCTCTAAGATTATAAAAATTATATATATCTGTCCATGGCACAGGCAAAGTGGCCAGCCCTGGGGGATGGGGCAGCATCCATCCTGAGGACATCCCACCTTGGAAACCAGAAACCTCCTCTGAAAAAAGCCAGATCCACTCTCCATCCTTTTCCAGCCCTGTGTGGGTGTGTTTGCTGCTGCTCAAGCCCCGAGGCTGCAGGGACAGGCTGGAGTTGACATTTTGGACTATCTCATGCATGGAACTGGGGAGCGCTGGGCTGGGGAGTCTCTGAGATGCTGCCAGAGCTTTGCTCCTTTTCCCATCACTGCCACAACGTGACAGAAACGGGTTTGCTCACAGGCTGGCTCTGCTCATCATGGCTTTTGGTTGCTTTTTGGACAGAAGCACAGGACACAGGTCTGGGTTTGCTCCTACGGGGCTGCTGGAAGGCTGCTGCCTGCTCAGCTGCTCCCCAGGGTGGAAAAAAACCTTGCAAACCCTTTGATTGGGGGGAAAAAAGAAAGAATCAAAAAGACTGGGTGTGTTTTGCTAAGTCCCAGAGGAGAAGTCTGTCAGGAGTGACTGTGGGAGTCAGAAAGGGGCTAGAGGGAGAAGTGGCTTCTCTGTGGGGTGGCTGGTGATGAGGTCTAAGAAGGGCCTTGGCACTGGGAGGCAGGGTCTGTAATGGCAGGGCAAGAGAGTCCAGAGCCAACGTGTGAGTGAGAAGTGAGTGAGCTGGAGAGAGCATCCAGCTAGAAATGCCTCCCAAGGTGGGAAGGCAGAGCACGAGGGAGATGAGAGGGCAGGGAAGAGCTTGGCCTTGAATTCATGTGGCAGTGGCTGAAGTGGGGGTGATCAGTGTGGGGGTGTTGGGAGTGGGGTGACCATACTGGAGGTGATGGGCATGGGGCTGGCTGGAGTGGGGTGAATGGACTGGAGGTGGATGGTGTGGAGGTGGTGGGAGTGGAGTGACCCAGTTGGATATGGTGGGACTGGGGTGATCAGGTGGGAGTAGAAGGCAAAGGGTCCGTCAGGGGGTCGGTGCTGCCCAGGCGAGGAGCAGCTGCTCTGGAGGGGACCCTCTGAAGCACAGAGAGGAGCAAAGCACGGGGTGCTGGGCCAGAAACAGCCAGAGCCTCCCAGCTCCTCCCAGAGTCCCCTTCCTGCACAGCCCAGCATGCCGCTGCCCGTTCAGCATCTTCATCTCGGAGTGAGGAGGAGGAGCTGGTCCTGCCAGCCCAGCTGGGCATGGGGTTCTGCCCCCCACAGTCTTGCCCTGCTGGGGAAGGGGCCAGCTTGGGCAGGGAGCTGCCAGGGGCACAGAATGGGAGGGGGGGGGCAGGGACCGTCGAGAGCCCAC